>NW_020450307.1:928936-990613 GCF_003343035.1 Apteryx rowi | reverse complement strand
GGGGCCAGGCGCCCGCGGCCAGCGCTATTGTCACCGTGCCGGTGCGGCGGCCGCGATGTGCAGCGCCGTGCGCTGCGCGGGGCGGCTTCGCGCTTGCTCCCCGCGGCCCCCTGCCCGCCCCGGCTCCTTCGGGGGGCTGCTGCCAGCTGCCTCCCGAGGCGGCTCTCCCCTTGCCTGGGAGCAAAGCCGCCGTGGGCGGGGGCACCGGCCCTCGCTCCCGGAGCCCCTTGCTCATCCCGGGGCTACGTCCCGGCTCCGAGCCCGACCCGCGGTGGGCAGCGGCCGGGAGGCGAGGGCAGCGCTTCCCACCGAGGCATTGTGTTTGCGGAGCCCCGCGCCGCCGCGCACACGCACGCCGAGCACCCGCGCGTTCTTCTCTGCTCTTCCTCTGTCGGTAGAAGTGAGATCTCATTTCTGAATTAAATCAATTTGGCATCAGTTAATGGCTTATTACAGCCGATAATTCATCATGTAGGATTTAAGTGACATTTATCCAATTCACAACCTGAAGTCTTCCATCAAACAGGGGGTTTAATGGAAGTGGTTTTGTATTCCCATCTCCTCTCCCTTTGCAGAAGGAGGCATTAATCCTACATTTTGGTTCAAAGTGGGAATGACTTACAAGGAAAAATGTTGAAAGCACAGCCTAAATGTTCCGCCACTCAGGGATATACCCACTTCTCCCCACAGTGAAGACTGGGCCAAATCTGCCCCCCCCATGTCACTCTAGCGGGTGCTTTCCAGCCGGGTGAGCAATGACCTTTCCTATTGATTGTGTCTCATTTGTCACTAGGCATTGTGCATTAAACTGGGGAGTCTTCTCTGCTGTGCTGACAGCAAGCGACTCTATCTCGGATGCTAATCTCAGACTCATTGCTATTTTAATCTCATTATTGGGTAGAGGAGACTCTGTTTGATAGCAGGTCACCAGTGATGGCTGTGTCAGCCACTCTGTGAAGTCCCAGCGGGAAGCAGAGCAGAGGGTACTGCATATTCATTCGTGTACCCCTCTTCCACTTCAATGCTGTGACTTGCTGGGCGGTTCTGTCCCCGGAGGATGTTGGTGCTGCACCATCCGTGCTTACGCACTGACGCTGAGAGCAGTGAAGCTCCCTGTGTGGGGCAAGCTAGACGCAAGAGAAAGGGCGGCAGGGTTATGGCTCAAGGCGAAAGGCAAATAGTGAGATGAAAGATTTGCGAGGTATCGAGTGTCCATCAGAGCCAAAGTGCTGGAGCTTAGCAATGACTTAGACTTAGCAACTACAGCTTCCTGCCCACCCCACCCCACAGGCCTAAATCTCTATGTCCTGTCTCTTGTGCCATCACTAGTGCAACTAGTGCTGAGAATAAACCTGGATTTGGCCCTTTCTACAGTTCAAGTGATGTTTAGCAATGGCAAAAAGTGAGAGAAAATGGCACAGGCAAAAGGAAAACAGATGTCTCAAAGGGTGGTGATGGGATCCAAGCACATTAAGCCTATATATCTGCAGAGGGGAATGCTTTCACACCAAAAGCTGTCATGAGGGATAAGAAAACTGTGGGGACAGATAAATATGAAAAGCAGAGTAGGAAGAAAAGGTAGCAAAGGATAAAGGCAACCCGAGAAAAGAAGAGGGCAGCTCTGAAGACTGGAGATCTGTGGGCCAGGGGCTCTGCCGGGCCTGAGGATACCTGGGCCAACAGAGAAAAAATATTCTTTACAAAGTGAGTATGCAAGAAATGCCAGAGACAAGGAAAGTGATATTACTTTCCCCTGTGAGAAAAAGAGAAAAAGGTGCATATTAGATTTCCTGTCTGTTTTGGGGGGGCCTGGAAAGCTGGGGGGGGGGTGGATCACTTGGAAATGTGAAGGTCTATCAGCAGATTGTATATGAAGCTCCCCAGCATTTGCCTCTAGAAACAGAAAAACAGATGGAAAGAGACCCAGCAGGGAAGTCAAATCTCATTTATCTGCACAATGCCATCCTCCTGGCTCCAGCCAGCTCTCTGCATGTCAGCTAGCATAAAGCCTACCCCTTCCATTCTGCTCCAGGCCTTCCCAAGTCCATCCATCACCCTATGGCTTCTTATTTACAGGGAGCCTGGCACATGACGCTGGGTTCATTGTCTGTCATCCCTGCCACTCATGCACATGACACACATGTAGATGCACATACACTTTGTCTATTGCTGCAGCTCGAGATTGTTTGGAGTCCAGGAAATCTTTACGTGCTCCTGCCAAAGTCTGAGCTTACCAGAGCCAGAGACATCAGACCCAGGGTACAGGCTTGGGTCTAGCTTGGTTCAGCCCTTGAGCATGCAAATGGCATCATCTGTGGTCCGGGATGATAAAGGATCTTGATATTCTCTGTTTCTGGGTTCAAGGGTTTTGGTCCTCTTTGCTTTGACAGGAATAATATATGTGAAAGGATAAGGTGAGGACTCTCAGGTATCATGTGGTCATATGGTCAAATATATGAATGAATGTAATCAATCTGATGTCCCTGCTTTGTCAAATACAAAGCAAATGCAGCAGGGGCAGTGTCAGAGCCTATTTCTCCACTAAGGTGACAGAGCCATATCCGTAGGGGGAAAACATGCCTGAGTTTATGTGTACTTATTCAGTGCAGGCTGCCTTGCAGAACTACAAGCAGAGAGCAGACTAATGCTAATTATATCAGTGAGTCCGCAGGAAAGTTGCCCAAGATGCAAAAAAAATCTAATTTTGCACGGATCAGAACTAGTTGCTGAGAGACAACACAGCCCTGCAACTCATTCATCAGCCCTGAGCCTGCACCACAGGTAGCTCTAAGGCCTTATCTTTGCTTGACACATTCTCCTGTTAGTAGGCAGATTTGTTACCTCAAGAGGCAGGTGGTTCATATTCCTGAGGGAAGTGCAAGGTGCTAGGATGAATGAGGAGGATGTAGGTCTGGTAATGTGGAGAACTACAGTAGCAGCTTAGCTTGGCAAATGCTTTGGCTTTTTCCTTTATTAATTTACCAGCCCTAAGAAGAGGATGAATGCTGGACTTGATGTAACATGTGCTTTTGTTTTAGAGCAGTTTGGGAAAGGCACCTTTTTCCAGGCCAGGCTTCCCTCTGCCAGGCATGTGTCTCAGCTCGGGGCAGGATTTCATCTTCTGCAGAAAAGGTGAAGAGTGAAGACATTGCTGTCAGGACACCTACAAGCCTCCAGGCTAGCACTGGCTTCTTTGTGTTCTGGGGTCCTGAGAGAGGGGAAGGTGGCATTTGCTTTGGAGCTAGGATGTCAGAAACCTGAGCACTGAGGAGAATCAGGGATGCTGTTGTGTTATCCAGCTGCCTATTGGACATGTGAATTTTACGGCTTCTGTAGCACAGCCAGGAGGAGGTAGGAAGAGGTTTCTGAAGTTACATGCACATCGGGTCACAGAGACGGGTGGTTGAGAGAAGGCTGGGACTTCTGTACCTCTAACACAGCAGCGTGGCATTCACCTAAGGTAACAAAACTTGTCCATGCACTGTTTTGGTTGGACAAACAGCTCAGAGCTCCCCCAAGAGCAGTGCAGTACTGGTATTTATCTGCATTACTAATATGGGGTTCCCGCTGACACAATAACACAGCATGTTAGCATGCCCTCCGAGCCAGCGCAGAGATGAGGCAACCCRTGTGCTTTGGCTGCACTTTCACGCTGTGTCATGCCAACAAGACAGCTGGGCATCTTAAATGCCCCCTGCACTTTGAAGCAGACCTTCTGTTTAACTGCCCTGCAGCATTTAGCTATTTTATAGCTCCTGCAAGAAGTCAGTATCTGCAGCTAATGTGTCTGTCAGGTTCATCATCAAAGGGCTTGTGTATGTGTGAGTGACTGATTCATGAGGTTGCAGGTACGTGCCTCACATTCACTTTGCATTTGTTCTCTCCTTTTGGCATTTTGCCTGCAGATGAAAAGGTAAGATGCTGTCTCCAGCTCTTTGAGTTGTTCTGTGTATTGCCTTGATCCAGCTGGTTTGCTCTGGCTCTTAAAGAGAAAATCCTAGAAAAAACAGACAGTGGATGCAGAGCTTTGGTTTTGCTTGTTTGCTATTTGTTCCACTGGTTTTGAAGCAGGAACTTCAAGTGCTTTGCTAATGGATTTAGCTGTCAGTCTGGTTTTCCTTTGTTCCAAGTAGCTGCCAGTAAAATACTATTTTGTAGTGTTATGCCTTCAGCAAATGAGCTACCTAGCACCTCCCAAATCAGTCCTCAACTTGCAGTTTGTTGTCTTTCGTGGCCAGTGGAAGGACCTGCTTTTCAGACATTGCATTAAAGAAAAGGCCCCTGTGCTGCCTGCCTATTTCCMTGGGAGGCCTGGACTTTGAAAGTTTGCTGGCAGGCATGAGATGTGCCACCTCTGAGGCTCTGAGCAATGGCGGAGGTGACTCTTGGGAAGGCAGAGCCTGCTAGTGAATGAGTGAGCAGGGTTTTTCATTTAGAGGATGGAGACATCTCTCTCTGAGCTCCCCAGATGCTCCATGGAGCTGCAGCTGCTATGATGGCAGAGGTTTCACTGACACACAACATTTCAGATCTGTCTCATGGGTTGAAAGAAAAGAGGAAAGAAAGAAGCAAGGCCATTCTCAGGGTGCCTCCTGCCAGCTCCACAACAAGGCATTGGGACTGGCCTCAAAGGCTGTTTCCTAATCCCCTTCACAGGTGACATTGTCAAGCAGCAAAGCTCCTGGAGCAGAGAGCATTGCAGTTGTGTAGCAAAGCTGTTCACTTGGTGCCAGACAGCTGCAAATCCGGAGCAATTGAGAGCTGGGGTGCAGGGAAGATGGGGGAGAGGGTTGAGGAGTGAAGAGCTGTGGTTGTAGCTTTGTGACAGTATTTCTTATATTAAAAGTTTCCAGTGCATGCTCTCCCCTTGGCTAGTTTTAGCTGCTCTGAAGCAGTGTGTTTGCGTGTGTGTGTCTGTGTGTGTGTGCCTGTCCATCTTGAGCTGCTCAAGGCTGTTGTTGTTGCCAGTCCTGCGAGGCCACCATCTGCTTCCAGTTCTGTTCATCTTGACATCTTCATTTCAAGGAAACCAGCTGTGAGGTGGGGGGCTGGTGCCAGCCAGGCCCAGGATGCCAACCTGGCAGCAAACAGCCCTAGCCCGACAGCTGGTGCTGTGCAGGCGCTGTGGGGGCTCTGGCCTGCGGGAGCCAGCATCCCCAGCCCCTCAGATGGCAGGCTGTGAATGGGAGGGTGGGGGGGCTAGCCAGGAATCAAAGGGAAATGTCCCACTGATTGATGGCCCTCATTTGCACATGAAACTGGGACCTCTCATCCCTGCAGGCCCTGCACGTGTGTCTCAGCTGCTATAACCAGGGCTGGGAAAGGAGGACATAACCAAGGAGGGAATAACTCCCAGCTCTGGACACCTGAACTGCTTTTGCCTAGGTGCCCTCAGTCTGAATCTTGGCAGCCTTTGCAGTTCCTACAAGTTAGTTGTTTCTTTTTTGTTTTTTACTTGCAGGTGAGGCAGAGCACCCAGGATTATGGCATCTTTTTCCACCTCCTTCTCCCCTTTCCTTTTCCTGTGCATACTGGCTCTTTCTGACATCAGCCTTGCAGTCTCCCTGGACACTGGCACGAAGCTCAAAAATGTCCCAGAGAACAACAACCACCTTCAAAACCAAGAGCTGTGGCCACAGCAGCCCAGAAGTGGGCACTACCACAAGCATGGATTGGCCAAGAAAGAGCGGGTCCATGCCATGCCTTCTAGAGGGCAGCCAGCCGGGGAGGAGGCCCTCAGAACGGGGAGTGGAGCTCCAGCCGTGGAAGAGCTGGCAGCGGTAGGACAGCCAGCAGCCCTGAAACAGGATAAGGATGTGTTCCTGGGTTTTGAGTTCCCATATCCTGAGAGGGAGAACCAATCCCCAGGGTCTGAGAGGGGAAAGAAGCAGAACCGAGAGCACCGGCGGCACAGCCGCAGGGACAGACTGAAACACCACAGAGGTATTTGAGCTCCAAGGGAAGCTGTGGCTGTTGGGTCACTTGAAATGAGTGTCGCTTGTGTGAGGGCAAGAAGATGCAGCTGTGGTTGAGCCATATGGGTGTGTGGAGGGTGTGGGATGCCTGCTTGCTCTGGGGAGAAATCTGCCAAACAAAAGAGGCACAAGAAAAAAGGGAACTCCAGAATCAGAGGTTTTCACTGCTGGCTGCAGTTTTGTGAAAATGACCTGGTTTGCCTTATGGGGGGAGTTCTGAAAATTCCTGGGACTGGGGGTTTGTTCTGTGTTTTGGGGTGGCCTGCTTTGTTTTTTTCTGCTTTTCAGCAAATGGTTCAATTATGAACAAGCATATCCAAGTCACGCTTAATCTCCCCACTGATTTCAAAACATGACCAGAACTAGAAATAATAAAACAACCCTACTTAGCTTGAAGACCAGTTCTTCTCATCAGAGCCTGTATTCTTCTATATTTCAGCCAAATTAAGTTAGAAAAAAAGTTGACTATAAAAATGTAACTTTTGCAGGTGTGAAACTGCACTAATTATCTTAAAATGTTGCCAGTTTTTGAGTGTCTTCTGTCACAGGTTGAGTTGTGGGAGTGTCTCTGTGGTATGATGTGCTCAGTGTTGTATATCTCTAGTCCTATTAAAGCCAGGCAATCTATGTCAATCTAYGCCATTTGACAAGTTTGGTGTCTGTCCCTAACTTCCAGCTATCACTTCTCCCTACTTCAGTAAGAAGAGCTCTATTGTTTTCTCAGAGGGACTGACTAAACAACTCATGTTAAGCAATACAGAAGAGCATGCAACAGCTGCTGGTTTGAAGCAATATTTGCAGAGTACAAAACAGGTGTTGTTTCTTTGGTTTAACTTCAGGTGTATATTTAAACTAATACTTAGCAAAAACAGCGATCAGTCTGTGAAGATATTCCTATTTCAAGTTAGGTAGGTCTTGACATGAGCTAAATTAAAATAACCCAATCTTAAAATGAAATAAGAGCATGTCTAGATTAATTTGCAGCTTAAGACATTGGTTTAAAAATGGCTAAACAGGTACATTTTATATTCTTGAGACCAGAGAACAAGGATTGCTCCCCAAATAATTGGCTGTCTATGTCTATAGCTTGAAGAAGTTTTGAAGATTCTTATTTTCCTTAGGAAGAAATCCATTGCTTCTTAAGCAGGATATAGACACATTTCAACAAGGTGCTATTACATATGACTTGAGTGTGTAAGAACTAAGATGCATCTACTCTGGGCCTGATCCATCACTTCAGTCTAATAGCACATAACTCTGCTTTGCACTGGTATAAATGGCAGTTCAGGGTGATGGAAGTTTGGCCAGTGGCTGGATGATATTTGGATTCCTTGACCCAAATCTTTTCATGGTGCACAGAAAGGAAGGTGAGAAAGCTAATGCCGCTGTACCTGTTGCCCTCTGCAGGGAAGACTCCTGATGTTGGGCCAAGTTCCCTGTACAAGAAGCCTGAAAGTTTTGAAGAGCAGTTTCAAAACCTCCAGGCAGAGGAGGCTACAAGTCTGACTCCCACCATGCTTCACTTCACCGTGCTGGAACTGGCAGCTTCCACAGAAGAGCCTCCTGTTCTTCCAGCCACATCACCGCGGTCACAGGTAAAGGGACAGCTGGTAACTGCACTGTATCTCTGATACAAGCAGAAATCTCCTGCAGCTAGGGTCTGGTTTTCTTTTTTTCACTTAGAGACAAATGTTTGCCTAAAACCAAAGCCCTCCCTTAAAAGCAGCCCTCTACCTTGGAGACATCTAAACACCTCTTCTTCATAAAGAGCTCCTTTAGTTCTCTCTCTTCCCTCCCTTACTTCTCCCTTAGCTAGCCATGTTCATTCAGCTTCAAGGACCAGAGAGACAGTAGGAGCACTTGGCTGGAGAGGCAGCATATCCTGATGTTCCTCTCTGGCCTTTCTTCCTCACATAGAAGCAGTGAAAAGTTCCCTCTTGACTTCTGCTGGAACAAAGGAATGATGAATGTTTTAGACAAGCTCATCCTTGAACTAATTCCCTTCTGAAAATGAGATGACAAGAATCCCCAGTAGTCAAGGCAAAGGAACCTAAGGTCTGAAAGCACCAGGAAAACTTGCAAAGACTTGAGTATTGCTACAGAAGTGTAATTGATTGTCTGTTTGGTTCCTTGTGGTCTGCAGGCCCGCCTCAGGCAAGATGGGGATGTGATGCCCACCCTAGATATGGCGCTCTTTGACTGGACAGACTATGAGGACCTCAAACCAGAAATGTGGCCATCTGCTAAAAAGAAAGGTGCTATACCTCCACTGTTGACCTCCCTGTCCTCTTTCCCAAAGGTCATTCTCTAAGGCTTGGCCTATGGTTAGTGTTCACAGCCATGCTGAAAGATGTGAGATCACAGGGGAAGTGGTGGGGTGAGAGAGGAAGAGCATAATGCTGATTGTATTTTGTGTTCTGTTTCAGCTTGTTTCTCACTTTGGTTGGATAGCTTGAGGGTAAGGGAAAAATGATTAGACGAGGGGTTGAGAAGTAGGGAGGAGACTAAGCTAAAGGTTTAGAGCTCAGACTCCTGAAGCTTGAGGCTGTTTTCACCCTGGAACAATTCAGTTACCAAAATAAAAACACTAGTGTGAAATTTGCTATCAGCATCTGTTCTTCCCATAGAGAAACGCCGCAGTAAGAACCCCAACAGTGGGAATGAAACTGTGTCAGCTGAAGGAGAGCCATGTGACCATCACCTTGACTGCCTCCCAGGTCAGGAAAAATCTGACAGAGCCCCTTCTCCAAACATGAGATTAATGTTTTAAACATCAAACACAAGCCTGGGTTTTAGCATCAGTATCCTAATTTTTAATACTGACAGAAAGTGGTACGCAGAGGGATGGGCAGAGGCTCTCTGGGGTGTGTTCTGGGAACAGATGATGTCTGTAATGTGGAGTTGTCATGGGTGTCAGTAGCTCTACAAGGGGACAAATCAGCTATGCTGACCACTGTTTCTGTGATGGCAGGCTCTTGCTGCGACTTGCGTGAGCACCTCTGCAAACCACACAATCGAGGCCTTAACAACAAATGTTATGATGACTGTATGTGCACTGAAGGTGAGTTCAGCTTCATGTTGCCCCCTTTCCAGCTAGCTTAGTGGTTAGCTGAGTTGCCTGGGACTAGTGGTTTGTAGGTAGAAACAGGAGCCAAGCTCTGTCATTGACTCACACTGTGAGCAATGAATCGTCTGGGGTATCTTGTTTTCCGTCCTGAAAATATGTATTCTAGTATCTCTGGACCTATTTAACAGAAGAAGCCACAATATATTAACACCTCAATGGTGCTTTGAAGTCTCACAGACTATAAAACCAATCAGATTACTATCCTTGTTTTACATGACCTTATGCCTAATAGGACTCTCCTGAGTTAATTTCCACTGAAACTGTAGCAATTTTGTTGGTGTGGGCAGGACACAGACTCCTGTTTCTTAAAACTGTTTCTGAAGAATCCACAGCAGCCCTTAATAGACAGTTACAATGTGAAGATGTTGAAAGGCAGTTTTCTAATCTGAACGTGTTCAGGATCAGCTCCACTCACTGGGTCTTCTCTGCTAGAACAAAACTCTTGTTGCTAAGTTTTATGACCTGTGTAGGTATCTAGCGACTTTGACCAGGTCCCTTCACCTATTTTTCACCCAGTTAAACAGATGGATTTCCTGGAAGTAAAAGGCCTAAAAAATAGTCTTCACCTTGGGTGTATTGTGCAACACTTGAAGGTCCTCATCAAAGAGGATCTTCTGATGGATTAGCCTAGCACAGTGCTTCTGCAAGTCTCATGAGGGCTGCCCCAAGGCCCTGCTTTATATTTAAGTTAGTTATAAGTTGATGCCAAATGTGCATCCTCTATAGCATAAAAAGATCCCCAGAGATGTAGAGTCCAGATAAGATACAAAAGATATTTGATAAGAGCAGAGCATCTGATCTTGTGTGCTTTCCTTATGGGAGGCATGACTGCTCGGGGGGATTGGTAATGAGGGGCAGAAACCCATCCTCAGGGTAGCCTGGTCTCAACAAAGCCCAGGGACATGCACTCCAAAAAGCTGCTCAGTGACCTGTGACATTGGCTGGGTCTCCAGTGTACAGGTACTCGAGGACAGTTTTATTAGCTGTCTCATTATAAAAGCTATAAATCCTCAGCCTCCCCCACTCTGGGGGTGCTGGCACTGTTGCTATCTGCTGTTTGCTTTGGAAGTAAATAAGATTGCAGTTTCTAGGATGATCAAAACAGCTCCTTCCAAGAACCCCAGTGATCCTGGGCTACTGAAAATCAGGGCTTTTGTGGGAGCTATTTGCACACAACTGTCCCCAGTATAGCCCAACTTGCTATGCATTCTGTTGTAGCAAAGTCAGACAATAGACACCAAAAGACAAACACACCAGTACCAGAAAGAGGTGACTCTTACCCTAACCAAAGGCTCCCATTCCCTCCCACTGTCAGGGGAGGCTGTGTACTGATGCTTTTTACAAATAAAATGTTTTTTTCCTTACTGTTCATCAAGGCTATACCAGATAGCTTCCTTCAGACCCTGCACTTCTAGCATCGAAAACAGAGAAAATGAAGGAGATCAGCAATAAGCTTTGGATCAGACTCCCCCCCTCCCACCCACCCCCGAATAATAACACTTCAAAGTCTCTTCCCTCCTCTCCTGGAGCTTCACAGAAATAAATAGCAAGGGGAGCTCCCCAGCCATTGCTGCTGTACATTAAGTCTACAGTAATTTCCCAATGGAAAGATCACTTAGACAGTAATGGGAAGTAATAGCGGGGAGCCAAGCGAGGCTTCCTTAAAATCACTGGAAACAATCAGGATAATTCATTGGTATTTCAAGAAGCCAGTGAAACCTTATGCCTGGCCCAATGAATCCCAAACAAGAACAGTAAGCCAAACAGAACAGAAGGGTCCAGAAAGCAGTGCRCCCTCCCCACCTCATCTGACATGGCCCAAGCTTCCTTGTCCTGGGACTGTCCCCACTGTAGCGGGTTTTGTCATGAACTGAGGCTGGGAGCTAGTTGTTTGACATTACTGCTGCAGCGAGCCCTGGTCCCTCCTGCTCACCATGTGTGCCTTTTCCATAGGGCTACGCTGTTATGCCAAATTTCACCGGAACCGAAGAGTGACCCGAAGGAAAGGACGCTGTGTGGAGCCTGAGTC
This sequence comes from Apteryx rowi, assembly GCF_003343035.1. Taxonomy (NCBI): domain Eukaryota; kingdom Metazoa; phylum Chordata; class Aves; order Apterygiformes; family Apterygidae; genus Apteryx; species Apteryx rowi. Next base: position 979,482 of record NW_020450307.1, on the reverse strand, counting down.
AGCCAACGGAGAGCAGGGATCATTCATTAATGTTTAGAAGGGTGGGACTCTATTTCCTGCCTGGAGGGTCTGGAGCTGGGGACAAACCATTTATACCTAGCAATGGCGATTAGAGAAAAAGTCAAGCAAATGATTGAAGCTGCAGGCTCTGAACATGCCAGGCTCCAACAAGACTGATGCTGGTGATGATTTATGAATTGAGTGGTCTCAACCTTTTCTATACCAAGACTGCCTCGCCCTCCCTTCCCTCAGCACATCCCTGCCATGGAGCTGGGCCCCCGTCTCCCAATTAGTAAGAGATGATCCTGACTGCCAGTCCAATGCCCTGAGGTAGAGGAAAGGTGCTTCAGTTGCAATGCTTCCTCTCAACACAGGCAAGATATGAAAGATCCTTCAGGGCAAATAATAGATGAGCTTGAGCTTTGCCCCTTAACTATTGCTTGAGAAGAGTGGTAGATGTCTGTTAAGGATCAGAGGTTCTTAGAGGATAGGAAGCTTGTAGCCTCCAGGTGCAAACAAAGGTAGGAGATGAAGATGGATGGGCAGGAAGCTGGCTGCCTAGGTGAGAGAGGACCTTCTGTCAGAGCTCCTGCTCTCTCCCTGTTCATTGCTACAGACAGATATTCCCCAGCTGTTACACACTACTGCTTCCTACCTGTCTTCCTTGGGACTGTCAGTTCCCACTCTTTCCTTCCTTTTTTGCTCCCAGAGAACCAGCTGGTTTCTGCAAGGATACAGCAAGACCTCCCAGCCTGCAGCTCTCACTCATTTGGTTATCCTGCCAAGTCTGTTATTTTTAATGATTATTTTTAGGAGCTTTCTGGGGAAGTAATAGCTTTCCTAGTGAGCCAAAAATAAAGTTTTTGGTAACAGGAGATAGGGACAGACTGTTCCCTTGTAGTACATCCTGTGACATGTTGCATGTGCGTTTCCATGATATGTAAATAAAGTTATGATAGATACCCTTTGTGCAACTCTTCTGCTGCTTTGACTGCACCTAACCATGGAGCAGGAGCCAGAAAAGCCTATAGGAGAGCTGGCCAGCAGGAAGCACTGACCGCTTCAGGTAATAGCACAGAGCAATTGTGCCACTTGGTACAAAAATTTCTCTGCCCAATCTGGGAATCCACGTGGGCCAGTATCCTCCACTCACATTGCAGCTAGCATTCAATTTCTGCCTGGTACCATCCAGATGTTTAAACCTTCTTTAAATTACTTGTTTATTGACCTCAGTGATATAGTGGGGCAAGACAAGTTATCTGTATTAAACAGAAAAACTGTTAGTTGGTAAGAATGTTCTTGTCTATTGCTATCACCCTAACACCCTGACTTCTAGTGAGTGAGAGAGCTCTGAAGTCTTTTGAATGTCGAATGCAAGAACCTGGAGATTTGCAGCCCTTTTTGTAGGAATAGAAATATTAATCCTGGTGCTGTGGTCAGCATCCTCTCTGTGCTGCTTCCCTAAATCTCCCCATCTTCCATTAGGGTAGGCAAATCTCCATTTTGCACCCCTGTTTCTGTTGTAGTGTTCCTTGGCACTGTGTATTCACTCAAATGATCAAATGCATAATAGTTTACGCCTCTAATATGAAGAGCACCCAGTCATGACTACAGGGATATGCTACGCATACAATAGTAGTTCTGACCCACATACATCTGCACTGCTAGGAGATATCTTGAAGGAGGAATTTGTAAAGGAGCATTTAGGCAATACCTGCCACTCAGCTGGATGTAGCTATTTAGATTTCTGCTTCCAGCATTACAGTCTCAGTCCAAAAATCATGAGTAAAGAAAGGTGTTTGGGTCCAGCTCTATGCCATGACAGCAAGGATGCAATTTGTTAACCCAGAGAGAGAAATGCAGCCCCTCCCTCAGCCCAGATGCAGAATAGCGGGTGGTACTGCCAGGGCTATTGTCAGGGGAAGCATAAAGGGAAAAAGACTTTAACTGATCACAGTCAATTGCAGAGCTCTCAAACCCTGGTCTGTGTGACACCAATGACAACCATGTGCAAAGTCATTATCAAAGACAGGTTTGACAGCACACTGCTTTCCAGCATAGGAGCTGATATCTGTGTTGGAACAGTGCTATTGAAAGGAAGCTGGAAATTTTGTACGGGTCTTTATCCTAGGTGATTCTGCTATCCATTGTCCCATACACTGCATACAGAATCCTTGCAGGATCCTGGCCAATGTTTTCGGCAAGACTGTGGTGCAAATCATGTCAAATATAAGCAGGTTCAAACTGCAAGTCTGAATTTTGATCAGGAGCCTTTAGACTTCAAAAAGGGACCTCTTGCTTCTTTCCCTTTAGGAGTCTTATTAACTCTTGAGTATAAAGAGCAGTTGATTCCTTAATTGGGATTAGTTAAATGTCTAAGGACAGTGAAAATTAATTATTATAAACCAAGCCACAAGATTATTGGATTGATTTCTCACAATGGAGTTTCAGAAAGAAAGTCCATGATCGAGCTCATTCTTTCTGAACCAACATGTGATGTTGCAGAGACGGAGCAGAAAGGCTGAGCCGCGACATGTGCACATGCTGCACAGCCACAGCAGTGCAAAAGGAATTGCACAATCTGATTTATGTATCTGCCAGATAAAATACTGACTTTGCAACTGCAGTGCAAATGAAAGCTGTTGAGCAAATAATACTCCAAGGTGTGAAATACAAGCCCAGTTTGTGATATAAAACCCCAGGGCAGCATTTGTACAAGGAAAGTTCAACCCACTTCTGAGCATAGCAAAGCTTTTCAGTGCTGCTCTGTGCTATGTCTTAAGGGCATGACAACACTTGCAGAGTGATACTATCACTGGGTTACATTTAGCAACTTTCCTCTTCCTTCCCAGTATCTTCCAGTTGCAGTGCAGTCAGTGACAGTTCTGCCTTTAGGGGCATTAGCTCCAAATGAGAGAGTGAGACAATGTCATGCAAGTCCTGATTTATATGTTCTTCTCAAATGATTGTTTGAGAAACTGTCATGAAATTTAGCATTCACACAAGCTCAGCTTCTCTACTACCCCCAGAGAGCTTAATCCAGAGCTCTTGCAAGGTTTTCTATTGTCTTGAAAGGGCTTTGGATCAGGCCCAAACCAGCTATAGCGGGGCTTTGTGGAATAATTTTGAGAGTTAATTACAGGGCACACATGTAAGTAAGGTGAGTGACAGAGCCCCACCCAAACTCCTGCTCTGGAGTCACTGCTGTTAGCAGCCTCACAATGAATCCGAGGGGCATGCATCGTTCTGAGCCATTTCTCCAAGGGTGAGAGTCATTAGACATGGAAAGGAGAGGACAGCGTGCTGATTTGACATAATCATCTCAGCAGCTGCCTGCTCTGCGAATGCTGCTGAATCTCAGGGATATTGCCGGCAGTTGCCAAAATGATGAGTACAAGGAAGACGAGGAGGGGAAGCACAAATTAAAACACTTGGGAATCATTCTGTAATAGTCTGCATTCATTTTAGCTTGGGGGGTGTCTTACTGAAACCCTCTCTCTCCCCCTGCTAATTACCCTGTTGTCAATCCACAGTGTGGGAAAGTGCTTCAATTTCAAACCCATGCTATGCTAAATTGTTCCAGTCCATGCCAGTCAGAGTTTTTGCTACATAAAGCCTAGAGAAAACATGGCTGTTCACATTTTTTAATCAGAAACAATGAGGGATGTTGTTTTCTTGGAATGTTTTGAGTGATCACATGCACCCCTAAAACCCATTTCTGCTATCTCAATTCATTTTCTAGAGTGCCAGTGAATCTTGAAAAGTAGTCCCTCAATTACATATCAAAGCTCTAGCTAGATTTCAGAAAATCAGAAGAGCAGCTCTTCCCTGATGAAATCAGAAAGGACTTTCATGTTGTCAAGATTACACCTTAGTGTAACCCTCCCCACTCCCCAAATCATCTTGTCATAGACTGTTTTGCAGTGAAGTTGCAGGAGGAGGTTCCCTGCCAGCATTACAAAATGTCTTTGGTTTCCCCTCCAGTCCTAATGATAATGTTTCTGCTTGCTGATTTCCCACTGGGATCTAAGAGAGAGTTTGCAGAGCCAGGACAACTTCTGTATGTCCTTCCTCACTGCTTATTCAGAAAGGTTCTACAGATAATATACGCATTTCTGCAGGGCTGATGCCTTCTTTGCTCTCAGCTCAGGAGACAAGGGCACAACTCAAAGATACCAGTGTCATTTGCAGTCTTTAGTTACCTTCCGATTAGACCCTGAGTGAGTGACAAGAAGGGCACAACTATGAGGGGTGAGCTTGTCTCCATCTCCACAGGCCAGACAGGGACAGCAGGGGCGACTGTATCAGCTCCTCTGCTGCCCTGCAGAACTGCTATAACCTTGCACATCAAGAGTACAGTGTCCTGAAGACACAAAGGAAAGCACTTCTGCCTTATTAGCCTCCTTTTTATGCTGTCAGGAAGGGAGCAAGCTGTGTAATAGGTTTTTACCCACCCTGCAGAAGACATACCACCAATATATTTGACAAACCATCTACATAATGGATATTATATGAATTGTACTGAGCTGAACTCACCTGGACCAGTCTGCTATTTAGGAAAATCTCCATATTGTCTTTCCAGTCTCCTGGGTCATCTGCTTCTCCCTGCAGGTCTTCTTTATCTCGCTGCTTGTCTTTTGCACCATGTTTATGTTGCTTTGAATTATCAAGCCTAGGGAAGGGAACAGAGGCAGCAGGTTACACAGAGGCAATTTACAAGGTACAAGCAAAGCAAAGCAAAGCAGCGATAAAAAACAATAAACCCCACAGATCAGACAGGTGTGAGAGACGTGAAAATGCATAATGTCTGTCATAGTTCTCATTGTTTTCATATCCATGAGATCATTAAGACACTTCTGAGTCCCTTGAGTCCATGACATGCAAGCCTAGGATATAATAAGCAGGGTTGAATTAATTGCACAATACATTGATGAACAAAATGAAGTAAAGTGCTTTTATTGTACAAGGAGAAACGAATGCTTTGCATTAAACAGCAGTCACATCAATCCAAATTATGGCTCACGCTGTATAAATGATAATGAGACTCTCTGTCTCACTCAGACTGAGTGAAAATGTTGAAAAGAGCAAAGACGCCCACTTACCGCTGCATCTAAACAGTGCTTATACTTAAACTGGGCTGCAGCATGACAGTGGAATTTGTCTTTATAACAACATTATTCCTTTGCTAGATACCTTTCCTGGCAGAAGTGCATCCCTATTGCTGTTTTCACCCAAACACTAAGGCAGCAATAAGGCTATTCAAAGTCTCTCTTTATCTTTTTTTAGGTGTCACGACTTCTTTTTGCCATTTAGGGTAAAATAGAGTCCTTGGCATCACTGGGAGCATTATCATTGATCCCATTTGATACCACTACTTCTGTGAGTAGAGGCAGGGCTTCCCTGCAAGGTACAGAAATGGAAAGAAAGTCACAGCTAATGTGGGATGTGGCAATAGATGAGTTATTTTTCAGTCTTTCATCTGGTAAARCGGTACAATTAGAAATTTTGGGGGGACATTTACAGCTTATTTTTTCTGCTGTTCAGCTGCTATGCAGCTAATCAGTTTTCTTCTGGCACTTCTGGTTACCATTTTCTAAGTTGTTTCATTTTGGCATTTAATACTTTGTCTTGGGAGATCTTGGTGTGCTGTATATTAGCAGTCAATAGGACTCAGGATGCAGTGAAGGACAGCCTGGATAGGGCTACATTTGTGGCTTACTTGAGGATCTGTGAATTCATAGACTGTTCTGAGACTGAGGCCCTGGAGATAGCTCTGGGATGAGGTGTGGCAGTTAGGAGAAATCGGACTTTTTTAATTCCTATGGACACTGCAACATAATCCAAATGCATATTCATGTTCAGCATTGCATCACTCTTATGCATAACCCCGACTGCACTGCTTGAACTAGAAACGGGAATGATGATTCACATATTCAACTTCTGCAATGAACTTCTGACTCCTTGCTCATTCCTCAGCGGCCCCATCTTTTCTGTAAGAATAAATACTGAGTTTGCCTGAATGATGGCAAGAAGCACCTGACCCAGTTATACATTGTAGACGTACACTGCAGATAGGGAAAGAGTACACTGGGCAAGGAAGGCAGAGTTTGAAAAGGGGTCAGCCCAACTTCTTGGTTTTATTAATTCCTTTGCCATATCTGGGGAGAAAAATGGTATTATGAACTGGGCAGGAATTCTAAAATGGGAACAGTCTTCTTTCAGAATGAGAATGAAGAATGCCTGGTTTGTACCAGGCAGCTCTTCCTTATTGGGATCAGAAAGGACTTTCAAGCATGTTTGTCAAGATCACATCCTAGTGTAATACTCCCCACTCCCCAAATCCTCTTGCCGTAGACTGCTCCGAGACTGAGGCCCTTGAGATAGCTCTGGGGTGAGGTGGGGCAGTTAGGAGAAACTGGACATTTTTAATTCCTATGGACACTGCAATGTAGTCCAAACGCATATTCATGTTTGGCTTGCAAGTGAAGGTGGCCTACTCTGGCAGCTTTAGGGGTAACATCGATAACAGACAACACACAAAACGTGAMATGGAAACATCACTGCTGTCCTTCAGGTGCCCTGCAGGGCCCAGTCCGCCTCTCACACCACATCTTTGCTTTCAAACCCAAACTTTTATTACTGGCCCTTTTATTAAAGGGCTGTCGCAGCAGACAGCCCAGGCCTGAAGGGCCGCCAGGGCGCGGGGAGCCCCTGCAGGGGAGGCGCAGAGGGGCGGCCGGGCGCCTGGGGCTGGCCGGGCGCTGACGGACGCCCCCGTCGGGCGCGGCCAGGCGCCGTCCCGGCTCCTCCCGCCCCTCTGGCCTCCTCTGGGCGGCCCGGGGCCAACGCGCGGCGGCGGCGGGGCCCGGCCCGGCCCGGCCCGGCCCAGCCCCACGTGAGGCGGCCCCGCTGCCGGGAGTCACGGAGGGCGGGCGGCCGGGCCGCTGCCATGGAGCTGCCTGCTGTCAGCCTCAAGGTAGGGCCCGCGGAGCGGCGCGGGGCGGGGCGGTGCGGTGCGGGGGGCCGCGGGGGCGGTCTGCCCGCGCCGCGTCCCGCGCACACGAGCCCTGCGGAGGGTGTCCGGGCCGCTCCGCACCGCGAGGAGCGGGAAGGGCGGCGAGGGGCTCGGCTGAGGTGCTGCGGGCGGAGGAGCAGGGAGCTGGCTGGCGTCCCCGCAGGGTGGGCCGCGGCCGGGGCCAGCTCTGCGCTTCGGGCCCGCTCAGGAGAAGTGGAAGTCTCCGTGAGGAGGAATAACTGGTATTTCGAAATCTTTTTGGTCAACAGGGTACATGTTGCAAAAACTCTTAGTCATGAAGACTGACAGGCAATAACTCCAAGGGTCGCTCTTGCTTTAGGGCAGTTTGCTAAAGCGGCCAAAGACTGGGCTGGGACAACAGCTGGTTACTAACTTGGGTCCACAGAGGTCCCTAGCTCAGCTGACCAGGGTTAAGCCAGGATAAACACTACACAGGATCCTGAGGAGGCAAAGCTTGTGCTGTCAGGCAAGAAATCCTGGAAAGATGATCCCATTTACTTTGGGGTTATCATCTGGCAGATAACTGAAATTGCTTTTGTGGTTTGTTTGTTTTTTTTGGTGGGGGGGAATTGAGGTAATTTGAAATTTTCACTGGATATCTGGTAGCCAGAGACATGGAAAATAAAGGACTTCTCAAAAGTATATTAGACTTTTCACTTTGGCAAGAAGCACATCCTTATGCAGAAACTAGGAGAGGCTAAAATCACTGTTTTTGTTTTTCATGTTGGTGTTTGAAATTGAAGTCTTCCCTGATATCAACAGAAGAAATTTTCCTCCTCTTTTCCTCCTTCTATCATATTTTCAGAGCTCTGAGACTTTTAGATGTGTGCRCCTTTTTCCAGGTTCCCTAGTTTAGGTGTCTTGTTTGGTGTGGCAAATTTCAGGGGCTTTCTTTGGTTATAACTTTGACCAAACAAAGAAAAAAAAAACCAGATGGGATCAGCAATGCATTTGTTTTGTTTTGTTTTTTCTTGMTATTGATTCATAAAGTTGTGAGCAGTGGCCTTGGAGCTGGCTGCCTACAGGTTGGGAGGACACTACTAGCTCAGCTACTGTTAAGAATTCAACTTTGTACAGCAAGACTTCAATGTGGCTGTTCAGAATGAAAGTTTGGAGTTCATATATTCATGGTTTTACCCTCTTACTAGCTCACCAAGAAAAGTAATTTCTTGGGGCAAGTAAGCAAATGGATTTTTCAAGGCCTGGCATGTAGATTATATTACATTCTGGAAACCAACTGATATTTTACTCTAGGAAATTTGGACTATTGGGTGATTCCCTGGGCACTAGGAAGATTAAAAAAATCTTGCCTTCTGCTTTGTTTATAACTTGTTTCAGAGTTTTTTTTTCTATGCTAAAACAACAGTGAAAAACAAGGACGTYTAATTGAAAGGTTTACCAATGAATTAAGTGTTTCACCATGGGAGATGGAGATAGGGGAGCTGAAAAACAGACATGCTTCTTGAATGAGCGAGCCACTGTGACAACATAACTAAAATGTTGCTTTTTCTCTGGTTTCAGATAACCAGTCCCAAATCTCTTCCTAGGTAAGAGCAAACTTGTCCTGGGCAAATGATTTTCAGCATTAAGCAATTCCTTGTTTTAAAGTCTGCTGGTACTGGTCTGGGGCTTGAGGGCTAGGGAGTAGTGGGTTAATAATTGTACCTGCATCTTTGTATTGTCCCTGAGTTGGGAGCTGCTTCTCTGAAACACATTGCAAAGATGGGGAAGGGCCTTATTCAGAAAGGGACTGGAAACAACACACACCACTGCTATTCATCAGCATGATCTGCGTAGAGTTTCTGAGAGATTAGAAAGATAAACCACATGATAGAAGTRGCTCCAAGAAAACTGTATGACTGAGCTGTGTTTGTGTCAGAACACAGCAATGTCTTAGCCTTAAGGTCTCTCTTCAGGCTACTCGCAGAACTATAAAATTGATGTAGCAGGCTTTGCCCTGGAGCAAATGAGGAACATTCTCATGAAACAGCATCTACTGGCTCAGCTCTAGTAGTAATAGTCAACAAAGTGTGCTGAAAGCAGCATAGTCGTATTTTTGCAATGAATGCTTGACACCAAGGATTACTGCAAGAGCTGTGCTGAGCCTAGAAATACAAAGCTTCAGTTTGATCAAGCCTGGACAATGTTCTAGGATCCATGTGTCTGGAAACACACATTCTGTGCTTGGAGATGGGCTTCTTTAAATGCTAGTTCATAGACTCATAAAATAATTTAGATTAGAAGGGACATCTGTATGTCATCTAGGTCAGCCTCCTGCTCAAAGCAAAGCTAACTTCTAAGTTAGATCAAATTGCTCAACTCAAAATTTAGCTYGGTTTTAAAAATCTCCAACGATAGAGCCTCTACAGCTTCCCTGGATAGCCTGTTTCAGTGCCTAACCACTCTCATTATGATTTTTTTCCTTAAATCCAGCTGAAATTTCCCTTGCTGTAACTGTTTTTTTGCTCCTTGTTCTTTTTTTGGGCATCTCTGAGAAGAGTCTGGCTCCATGTTCTCAATAAACGTCCTTCAGTTTGTGGTTAGTCTGGATATGAAACTGTGCGTGTCGGATAATAATGAGAGGACCTGAAGAGTTCAATCACAGGTGGCCACTCAGATCTATTGTTGTGTTAGTGTATCCTCAGATGAATGTAAGCCATTCACAGAGTAGATGAGCTCACTTGCAGAAAAGAGGCAGATAATAAAAGAAAAGAATTGTAATTTGGAATCAGAGCATTTTAATTTGAGCAAAATTCAACCTTATGCTTGAAGGAGGGAGTTCATGTTCCAAAGAATTTCCCATCCAACCAGAACCAGACCAAGTGTCTTTTATGCTTGCCAATTAGTTCTATCACATGCTGGGATTTGCAGAGGAGTCAGGAATTCCCCTCAGCTCTCCTCAATTTCCAATGGGATGCTTTTAATTACGTGATCATCCTATCAGCCCAGAAGGGATGGGGACAAATTCCACCTTTTATATTTTACTCCTCTCATCATTAGTTCAAGTTTTAGAAGGAGTTCTTCCCTTAGAAGAAGAAATTTATGCCCTTCTTATATAGGAGCACAAGTCCTTGAGCAGAGGGAAAAATTTAAATTCTTCTGCTGTCTCATCCGGAGGCTACCTGAAAATTGTCTAATCTCAGATAGTGACTGTGAACTTTAAAGAATGTTTTTCATTAACACAACGTTTTCTACGTTCAAGCATACCAAGACCACCAGCTAATTTCATAGTGCCCTGAAGAACTGTCAGATAACTTGGACTAATAACCAGGAAAGGAATGCCTTGTTTTTCTATTGGCAGTCCCCCAGTCTATCAGTCTTTGAATAATAAAGTTTTTACTTGACTTTATCCTCATGACTATGCATGCTTTATAATTTAATAACTGCAGTATTGATCTAGACAGCTTAAAAAAATAAAAACTGCCTAATTATGTTAACTGGTGAGCCTTGAGGGGGCTTGCGGGTATGTAACATGCAATTAAATACTACCTCATTAAGAATTTCTCTGATGTTGTGATAGTCTCTTGAGTAAATGCTATTTGCATGTCTCCATTCTTATCCAAGAACATCTTGTCTTTTACTGATTAGCAGCTTCTGCCTGGTCTCCACGGTAAAATTTGGGAGGAGGGGAAGTGGGGGAGAGGGRTGCATTTTGTAGACTTTCATGAACAATTAAAAAAATTCATTATTAAAAATATGTTTAAGCAGCGTTTGAAGTTATGACAAAATCTAGGCTACTTGGAATGAATGCTCATCAGTTGTGCTAGGGTATTGCAGTGAAGCAAAAAACAGTATCRTATCATAAAACATCTACATTGTGGTATCTTGGCAGAACAGCTTGAGCCACAGCAGATGCGTCACTCCTGTTAATTTCCTGGCTGCACTTCGTTCATGTTACAGCTTCATTAACTCTCTCCTCAAGCAACTAGTTTTGTATTAAGTTGGAGAAAGGATAGAAGTTTTGAGTCATTGAATAGCGCGGAATGTCAGTAGATCTTTAATTTTTTTCTAAGGGCTTAATTCTCCTCTCTGCATACAGCTTTCCTGCGTCAGTCAAGTCATTTAGCCTGTCTCTACTTACTCTTTTACCTGTTTTGTTTGTTTTTTTGGGGGGGGGTAGTTTTTTTTTATGCTGAGGTTAATGCTGCCTTGTTTTGGTCTTGTTTTATTTAGACTGGATTAAAAATATTCTTAACTGCTTGCAGCCTTTCTCACAGGCAGAGCAATAGAAAAATATCTGTTTTTCATAGATTCTCTGATGTGTAATAAAGTTGGATTAAGACTTCAGTCTTTCCTCTGTGAGGCTGCTAATAGAGCCTGTCTTTCATACTCTTCACAGGTGTTTAGAGAGTGAATATTTTTGAGACTGGTCTCCCTTTTCCAAACAGAGTTGAAATTGGCCAGCAGGTTCAAAAGTGAGTGAACACATGGATATATGCATAAAAGATTGAAGTGGTATCTTTTTATTCCCATTTGTTGTCTTCATATGCATGTAGAGTATAAGCATGTCTCCTTGGTTACAGGAAATATCAAGTGTTAGTGAAGAGAATGCTTGTGCCACTTGTTAGAGTAAGGCTCTTGCTTCTTTGATTTGTCCCCTTAAGCGCAAGGGTCAGGATCGTTAAGGACATTTGCAAAGTACAGCATCCGTAATAGCATTACCKTGTTGTTACTTAGGGCACTGCAAGCATTTGGGCTCTGGAGGCTTCACTGGGAATGAAGAGAGATGTGTACTATGCAGAATTGTGTTCTTCGGTTCTTAGCAGATACCTTCAGGTTTGTTAATACTGCAGTGAAGTTGAGCTGCTGCTCTGAACAGGCTTGAAGGAGGTAAAAGGAGGTTTACTGAGGACTGGATGAAATGACCGGGAGCTGCAGGCATGACTATCCATGGACTTTTTGATGATGGGCCCCCAGATTGCTCATGTATAAACTCAGCTAACATAGTGTAAATCAGATTGCCTGGCTTTCTGTACAAACTCTTTGGGAGTTCCAAAATCAATAACCCATTTAGAAAAGCCTAAATGGGCCCTGAATTAACTGTCAACAGAAATGACAGCAATAATGAATGACTGCAGTGCAGCAGCACAGGAAATACCCAACAGCAAAGGCAGAGAAAAATGGTTTCCTGTCTTCACTGTCCCAGTCGCTAAGCTAGCTTTCTGCGCTGGTTTGTGGGTCCAGTGTAGCTTCCACTCTTCTACTCTTCCCTTGGAAACACAACAGTGTCATTTCACTTCAAACCTCCCATAGTTTTCCCAGCTTGCTGACCTGTCTTCCTCTGTTTTTCCACAGGCCATCATTCTGGTACACTGGCTGCTCACAATGTGGTGAGTGATTGATAACTGGCCTGGCCTGGGTGAAAAGAGGGTATTCCTTCAAACTAGGAATGGGATGTTCTTGTGGAGTCAGCACTCACTACGTGAGCCTCTCTGTGCGCAAAGAGATCCTAAATCCAAGAGTGGGGTGTTTGCATGGGAGATGGGATTGAATGCAAACAGACTGTTGCAGGCTTATTGTGAAGGAGGGCTGTTTTTTGTCTTGTTTGGCAGGGGGTGCATGAATTACTTCTTTCCAGCTTCCTATGCCTGGGGAAACTTCAGTGTACTTGCAGTGGGGATCTGGGCCATTGTGCAGCGAGATTCCCTTGATGCCATCATGATGGTGAGTACGAGGGTATTTGCCTCCACCAGGCTGTGCAGGGAGAGGGTGGAGGGCAGAGACAGCTCCTTTGAATCAGTGATGATCTTCAGCTGTTGCTAGTACAGTAGTGGATAAGTCAGACTCCCCATTTTTTTCAAGAGAGCCTGACTTTCACTTAAGCATCGTAAACCATGGTCAGAAGTACTCACTATTCCTTATTTTGTTCCTTGGGGTGAGGCATATTTGATTCTTATTTTTTGACCTGCTGTTGTGACCTGTAATGCTAGACAAGGATTCAAAGCATTTAATATGCTTGAGTTGGAGGGGCTCTATAATCCCTTCTCTGAACATTAAAGAAACTGGCAAGCAAAAATAAACAGCCCTGCAACATACCCATGAGAAGGTGTCTAACACATGTGAAGAAAAGATACAAGATCATACATTTAGGACTATCTCTCTCTCTCTCAGTCTACCTCAGCCAGTGCCAAGTGGTAGCAATGTGTGATACTGGGGTGAAGGCATGACTGTGTGAACACAGATCTTCTAGGAAACAGAGCCTGTAACTGACTGTGACTCCTAACGGTCAATCCCCTATTCAGTTTGTGTCCTGTTCTCTCTTTGTTTCCAGTTCCTGACTGGCTTGCTGCTCACAGTCCTCACAGACATCATTCACATCAGTGTCTTCTACCCCCAAAAGAAATATCTCACGGACTTGAAGCGTTTCAGTGTAGGCATGGCCATCCTCAGCCTCCTTGTCAAACCTGTGTCCTGCTATTTTGTGTATCAAATGTACCGGGAGCGTGGAGGAGAGTACACCTTTAACATAGGTATGATGCTTCCCCTGCCTTCACATCAGTGTGGACCATCTCCTCTGGTGTTAGGGAGATTGCCTTGAACTTTGGACCCTTCAGCCTGAGCTCTGTGCAGCTGGATTCTGTCGTTCCCCCCGCCTCAGAAGAGAAGGGGGGTTGTCCTCTTTCTCTTGCTAATGTCTGGTCTCCCATTTTGTGGTCCTGGTGTGTCTTAGGCCTTAAATTTATGTTCTTCCTCTCTTCCCTTGCAGACCTGGAGTCCTCGTCTGACARCCATTTTGCTCACAATGGTATTGATGCCACTGCTGTCTCTCTTATTCAGTGTAGCTGAGAGGCTTTTCCCCTCTTCCTCCTCTTGTATTTGTGTGTGCCTGTTGGAAGACTCTGGGTGTGCTTTTCTCTTCGCCAACCCTTTCTTTTCCTTCTGAGGAAGAGTGAAGTCAGCATCCTTTCTAGCTGGATTATGCATGAGGCTGGATTTCTAACTCCAGGCTTTATCTGGGCCTCACATGTCCTAGCTACCTCAATTGCTTTGAACCTTCATTTCCTCACCTGGAAAATGGGGCTGATGTCTATGTCATGGGACTTTGCTTGTAGACACTTATTTTTCTCCTGGTTGTATTTGCTTATGATAATGTGGCAGCCTTGCCAGAGAGAAGGGGTGTGGCTGGATGTTCTGGTCTCAGGCAGCTGCTTTGTCACACATGCCTGGTGCTAGTTCATATCAGGGCAGCTTCCAGGGTACGTTCGCTGTGTGGGAATCCACYGTGGCAAAACCAGCAGCCTGCACAGCTATCTTTTTGCTTTCCTAAGAGCTGTGCAGGTCAAAGGATGGTATAGCTGGCATTACAGCGTTTGAAAGCCATTGTTTGTGCTGCTTTGGTGCYGGCAAAGAAGAGGAGGCTTCCTGTGAAAAGAGGTGAATACTTGCAGGGGAGGAGAGGCCAGGAAACCAGTGGCTTCAGGGTGCTACGTGCACCTCTCTCCCAGTGTAATATGGATGTCTTCTCTGTCAGCTTGTGCAAGTGCCAGACAGATCTGTCTCAGCTGGGTCAGAAGGTTTGTGTGCCAACTGCAGCATCTTGCTGTGGGCCACGTTTGTGCCAATTTTTATTAGCTGCCCACTGTGCTTGTAACTGTATGCCATGGAAAGTGTAGGTATCATTGAGGAGAGAGTAACTCCCCCTTTGCATGGAGGTTGGAAGTATTCCTTCTTTCCATCCGCACTATCCCAACACAGGCACAATACTGGCTGAGAGTCTCTTCTCAGGCACTGGCTGAATTCAGTCACCTTGTACTACCAGTCTCTTTTGAACTGTCTTTCTTGCAACCTTTTCAGTACAAACTGTGTGCTGTAGTTTTGTGTTGAATATGGTTGCCAAATTACCTCTCTATTTTGTGTTCATACTATCTGGCACCCTCATCTCGAACTCAACTGTCTTGCCTTTTTCCTGGTCCTCTCTGTCTTGTTTTCTTTCCACGCAGAATCCATTTCTGTTGCTTGGCAGCATCCTTGCTGCTTAGAACAGGGCCTGTCACGTGATTTGGGGCCCACCTTTGATTCAGATTGCTTTCTAGCCATGGCAGACACCTGACCTAGATAAAGAGCTGTCCTTGCAGCCTGTCTGTTATGCTGCTTTGTATCAGTGTGGGTCTTGCTTTCCACACAGCCACATGGCTACTGGGAGAGCAGTTCTCAGTGAATGAAATGCTCATGTGATAAAGGGTTTGTTCAAAAGCACCCTAGTTCTTTTGTCTTTGTCTGGAAGGACGAGTTCTCTTACCTCCTGCCAGTGGAGTGAGGCTCACAGAACACCGGTGCTGGGGAGCTGGTAGAGCAGCTAATGTGGCGCGGTGCTGAGCTGCTGGTTTCTTCTAGGGGCTCAATTCCTGTGCTTTTGTTTTTTTCCCAAGCTTGTTCTTTTCTGTCTCCATTCAGGTCTCGTCCGTGCAGGCCAGGATCGTAGCAGCTATGAGCCAATTGATCACCAGGATGACCCTCAGCAGTGGCCTGACGCAAGCAAGTCAGCCCAGCATCCGTACTGAGGCCCTCGCCTGGAACAGCGAACAGATGCCTCCCTCACCCTGTCCAGCCTTACATTCCTTCCATGTCTGTTCTGATTGAGCAAGACCTGCTACTGAGCAAGCAGGAGAGGATCTGATTTTACTTTCTTCTGTTTCCCTGAAGGTTAGGCAGATGGTTTCCTGCAGTAAGTCCAGAAGATCTCAGAGATGCCACGTTAAGTGCTGTGACTCTTTGTAATTGCAGTACACTCTCATTCCTCCCTCCCCCTAAATCTCTTCTCTGTCTGTGTGAATGGAAGCACCTTCTGCAGTCTACCATGTCTTGTACTGTGCATGCTCTTTACTCTAAGTAAGGGAATCACTCAAAATATTCCTGGACAAGCTGACTTTAAAAAACTCATGGTCTGCCTTCAAACAATACAGGAGTTTCCTGGAGATGTATCTGCATAAAAGCAGGCTAAACATCTGGGAGTTCTGGAGGACTGGTTTTGATCATATTAGTTAACTAAGATTTATGATAAGAAATCCCCATGCTAGCTATGGTGGTTTGCACGCAGCTGGGGTTGGTATAAAATACTCTTCCTGGGCCAGGGAGCTGCTTGTGCTTCCAATATCTAGCCTTGGGTTTTATTTACTGTCGCTAATATGCAAGTTGAATGTCTTTCAGGATATTAAGGTGTCCTTAAAATGACTGTTAAATGTAGGTTGCAGATACTGTGCCTTGATCTTTTGCCTTCAGCTGCCTATCTTAACGGAATTTGAAATGTTACATTTTTCTAAGAAAACTATAAAATGAACACAGTTCTTCTGTGTTTTAAAAAAAAAATTCACTGGTCACCTATGTCTCATTTTCAACTGTAGATAATCCTGATGGGTTGCAACTATAGCCAGGGAGTCTGGGAGAGTCATTACAGGAGGAGGTCTGCAGGGCTTCGATGGGTTTTAGTCTAAGCCTTACTCAGAAAAGTAGAGGGTATTGCACAGCAGAGCSTGGGCAATGAAGGTGGGCTAGTAAATTAAGACTGAGGAAATGAAAAGTGAGTTTGTGCGGCTTTTTACACTGCAGTGATAAACTCCTTGGGGTGTTACAAACTTCAAATTCTGATCTTACCCACAATAAATCTGCCCTGCTGTGGCTTTCAGTGTAAAATCCTAAAAAAGAAAAAGGTGTCCAAGAGGTTTCCTTGGAAGAAAAAGAGCATGTGAACATTGGCAGCATGAAAATACTAGTGCTGGGAAGATCTATGTTTTTCTGAAGCAGGTTCACTTTTGAATTATACATCTGTTATTCTACAATTGCATTTCTCTGACAAGACCTGCTGCTGCATTGACTCTTCAGTGACCACAAGTCCCCGTTAACTTTGCTCTAAGCTCTAGAACCATATTTGTATGTTTAAAAACAAGCAGTTTTCTCCCCCACTGAGTTTCATCACTTTAAACATCAACAGATGCTTCGTCCACTACGCTACACAAGCAGTGCAGTGATATGTTGCTCTGCTGCTGTACCTGAACCATCATCATTTATGCTTGGACCAAGCACATGTTAAGTGCCATAAAACTGCAATAGTCTGATTTACTTCTCTGAGTGTTGTGCATTCATTTTGCAGGTAACTGCTGGCACAGGCTGCCATGCAGTAGAGCAGAGGACTAGGAGTGAGTCTGTTCTTGTGATCAGATGAGGAAGAATGAAGATTAGGTAGGCAGAAGTTTCTGTTTTTGCGGAGTTGCTGGTTCAAGTATAGAGCAGACCTTTATGTTCAGTTAATGTTTTTTTTTCAGCTCTACAGAAATGTACAGTGGCAGTACTGATTGCTGAATAACACATTTAAACACTCGGGCGACAGGCTGTTTTATCTTCCCTAGACCTGCAGAACTCTGTGGACCACATATTGAAAATGACTGTTTTAAATGTAATGCTTTGGGGGGGATTTGCATGGACATGAAGGTACATCTCATGAGGCCTTCCCAGGCACTTTCCATTGCAAAAGATACTACAAAATCTATAGATGCCTATTTAGCTGATCTGCTGTGCACAGAGAATTCAACAGATCTCACAGCTCAGAGGAGCAAAGCAGGGCAGAGGTGTTGATATGCTTACTGTGAATTAAGGATGCCAATTCTGGGCAGTAAATCAGAGACAGAGATGACAGTAAAAACCTGGCCTCTCCCCTGGCTTCTAACGACCGGTTCTTATTTCTGGAGGAGGGCTGTTGTTTAGGCAGTGTTTAAGGCAAGCACCAGAGCGCTTTTAGATCCGTACCTGACTTAGCACGCCGTGTGGGGATTCATTAAGCCTGTCGGTGTGCCCGGGAACAGCCTTTCCGTGCCGGGAGCCGGCACCACCCCGGCTTCCCCACAGGGCTCTGCTTTCAGCCTCGCAGCAGGGTCTCCCCAGCCGGACGTGCAGCAGGTGTGATCCTGCGCTAAATTTTTAATCCTCGCGTACTGATGTGCCCTCGATTGTTTGTTAACGAGCTGGCGCCTCTCTAAAATTAAAATAATAATAATAATAAATATCCCCACCTAGTTCAGTTGCTGCCTCCCCCCCGCCCGAAAACGCCTCGGGCGGCCCTGAGGGGGCACGCGCCGCGGGGTGGGCGGGGCTCGCGCGCGCGCGGCTAACGGTCGGGCTAACGGTCCGCCTAACGGTCGGGCTAACGGCTCGCCTAACGGCTGAGGGGGGGGCGCCCCGCGCCGCGCCGCGCCGCGGAGAGGGCTGTGAGGGCTCTGCGGGCCCGGCGAGCGGCTGCGGGTCATCGCGCCCTGCCGCCAGCCAGCCTGGGGCTGGGGGTTGTCCCCGCTGTTTTGGGGGTGGCCGCGGGTGCCCGGCGTTCCCACCCAGCGCTGCTGCCAGGAGCCAGGGCACCATGGCGAGTTTGGGCCGCGTCGCGAGTGGGAGAAAGGAAAACGTGCCCCCTCTCCTGAGGCGCTGCCCCAGAGGAGGTAAACACGCGCCCTTTGCGGGGACACTAGTGGGACGCTGTGGGTGAACTGTCCTGTCCTGCTGGCTCCCACGTCGTCTGGGCTGTCTTGAGGACACAGCTTTAATTATCCATGGGTGAGAGCTGCTTTCCTCCGGCCATCTGCAGCCCCAGTGACAGGCGGCGTTGCTAATCATAGGGGATAAGCTTCTTACAGTGACCCAGCTGGAATGAGCTCATTGCTGGGGCTTGGGCATTAACGGGGGACAAAGCTGCAGGTTTGCCTTGCGTTCAGAGTAGCAGACACAAAGAGGCATTCGTCCTGTCCTTGAGGTTTTGGCTGGGGTGAGCAGCATGTCCAGTGGTGGCTATCGGAGTGAGTAACCGTCTACAAGGAGAGGTGCGTGAGCACCCACGGAGAGCGTGTGGATTCTGCATTTGCTGTAAACTGAAACAGGGTGCTGCGCTGGGGGCCAGAGGTGTGTGCCATCCCAGCGATGCCAGCTGGGAGCAGACCTGAAACAGGTCCCCCAGGCTCAGCCTGTGGGGGACGGCCCTCTCCCTGGTGCGGCTTCCACTACATCCTGTGATGCTGTTTGGTTCTTGGCAGGCAGCGTGTAAAGGATGCTCCTGCATAGCTGTTCCTCAGCCAGCTGCTGGGGCAGAAACTGCCCTCTCTCCAGTTAAGGGGGGAGGACCTGTGTGTGCCTTTTGGTCTCAGCCGGACAATGTGAGGCTAGAGGCCAAGTATGTAATAATTGTAATTAATGGTTCAGTTTTTAAGACTGAGCAGTGAGCGAAAAGCACTGTTTCTAAGTTCCCTGTGGTATGATCTTAGACAAATCACTGGTCCCGGCTTGAAACGTGAGATTGATCTGTGTTGGTCCGCAAGGGTGGGAAGATCAGCATTACCTATGTGCTGCTTATGTGTTCGTTATGTATCTGTTATTGATATCATAATGCTAAAATGGCATTCACTCAAAAGACCTTGTTGGTTTACTTTTCATGGACTGTGCTGTTTACTTCCTTTCTCTTACAACAACAGAAGTACTTCGATCAGCTTCATTTTTGTTAATTTAATTGGATTTATTTCAGGGTTTGAGTGCATTAGCATTGTGCTGCAAAACGTAAATACTAAGCATGTGTTAAAGAAATGTTTTAGTTGGAAGTATAAAAGATAATATAAAATCCATTGGTGACGGATTTTGCAATTTGCAAAATCTGTAGCATGCCTTAAATAAGGCCTTTTGGCCTTAGAAAAAAATTTTAAAAGCTCTTTTTAAAATCTTGTTGCCTTTTGAGTAAGATGAACCATTGCTTAAAAGTGGTTGCATCAAAGTTCTGAATGGCAATTTTGGAAAGGCGAACAAACACAATTTTTAAAGGACGCTGTCTCTTTCTCATCTAAATGAGACCTGAAATTAGGAATGAGTCAAGTGAAGAACAACTCCTAAAATAATTCTGGAAACCTGTTGAGAACCTGCTACCTGTTAGAAAGAACTGAAATGGAGAATGAAAAAAATGCATGATTTTTATTGAGAAAATAGATTGTGTCTAGGTTCTTGGGTGTGAAAGTAGTCCAGTGGTGTGTCAGGCTTCCAGGTGTTCATGGAACAAAACAGCACTGATAAATATGATGGTTTTGTGTCCTTTATAAAACTTGTTGTTTGTGACACATAGCTAGTTGGCTGGAAATTCCTGGGATGCAAGGAGAAGTTTTACAGAACACAATCTGCTGCATTTTGTGATTATACTTTGTGTTGTGATAGGCACTCTAAAGAAGGCAGCAAAGCTCTGGAAAGTCTGTTCACTTTTTAGATGCCAGCTTCTAATTGTCTGGAAAAAATAACATGATCTTTCCATTTGTAATACATTTGATGATGTATGAAAGACAGTAACAGCCGTTCCCAAGGATAACTGCAACACTGCATGACTATCTCCTGTCACCTCAATAACTAAGTCTGCTCCTCAGTTTGCAGTGATTACTGAAAGAGTCTGTATTTGAGAAGGACAAGCAGGCCATTTGCAATCAGGGAGGACTGAGGCTAGTTCGGATGCTTTTGTAGAGGAGAATGAAATGCATGTAGGTTGGAAACAATGCAGTTTGAAAGAAGGCCTCTTGCTATTCAAGTATGCTTGAAAAAAACAAGTGGCATTCATTTCATAGGCAATGCTGGCTGTTTTTTTTCAGATTGACTAGCTTTTTGAGATGGTATGGGTGTTTGTGTCTTTTTCACAACACTGTTTTCCAGTTTGAGTTTATTGCCTTCTTTTTTTAAACCAACCTGATAGTCTAGGTGGCTCCCAGCTTCCCTTCAGTTTCCTCTCTGATGAATGCCATGTTGATGTTCCTATGTAGCAGTAAATGGGCAATTTCTGATCTCCATTGAGCAGTAGGTTAGGGAACAGAGGAACAGCAACGTTAAACATTAGCAAGTATTAAAAAGGGAATGGAAAAGGAGGATAGTTGTTAGAATGATTGCCAACTTGCCTTTAAAATTTGGGGAAATGAAAGCACAGTCCCCTTGAATTGTGCTTGTCTGTTAGCAGCAACTTAAGAATCTGTGTTCTGGGTGGCATTTATATGTATACCATCCGGCTTAGTAGCTAGATTGCAGATTAGGTCTCCTATGTATGCTGTAATTCTTCCAAGTTAGGGGACAATGTAGATCCTCTGTATTTTTAAACATGGTCTCATCCTGTATGTGGACAAGAGGAAACTGGCTTCTATAACCTTGAGCCTTTGCAGGACTGTACCAGGACTAGTGTGCAAATATTTGCTTGTTAAACAGTGCCTTAAGTCCAAGCATTACGATTCCTGCCAGCCCTGGAGAAAATACAAGTGTGGAAGAGATTTGAACTTGATTTTGAAACAGTGAAGAGGGTAAGCATTGTACTCCAGTTGGAACAATGTTGCTCTGACTTCTGTAAACACAGTTCCCATTTGTCTTGTTCTTATCTGATACTGCGTAGATCTAGTTAGGTGTAAAGTATTCTGGAAAAGCATCTACAGACTACTGTGTAGGCAGGAGGAGAGCTAAGCCTGGCTAACAGGAAGCTCTTTGGGAGGCTGCAAGTGAATGCATAATGCTGGAAGTCTTTCTTTTCCAGGTTTTCTGTTGAGAATGAAGACTGTCCCCTTTGATCATTCCTGCTCTGCCAGATATGATTGCTGAGAAATAGGAAGAGAGTAATGTCCATTATACTTTCAGGGCTGAGGCTGGTGGGTTGGAGACAAGATTTATAAGGAGAGTTCCCAAAGCCTTTGGAAAACTATGGAAGGTGTGATGAGGAATGCGCATGCTCCTTTGCTTATGTTTCTTCTTATTTTTCTTCAGAGCAAAGAAACGTTCAGAAGAATGTGAATGTTGATCTGGTTTTGGGTGCTAGAAGTCGAGTAGACATTTCTCATCACTGGCTTAAGCCTGCTGCATTCAGTGTAACTCACAGGCAGAGAGCAGAACAGGGCCGGCTGTGTACTGCACCTCTGTCAGCTGGGAAGAGAAATCCCAGTCTGATACAGACTAATCTTTCCTGCCCTTCTCAGCCACTCTGGGACACCACCAGCCAGTTCTCCAATTCCTGCTTCCAGCAGCAGAATAATCTCTGCTCAAGACTGCAGCAGCACAGCTCTAAGGATTTGGCTTATAGGACTCCCCATCTTGCTTTGTCGGTGCTCCCTGCTGTGGATCTCCCTTGGAGACACTCTTGCCTTTATGCTGATAGTTTAGAAGGAAGAGGGAATGAGAGTGTTGGCTTCTCTCAGCAATACCATCAGAAAGCGAAGGCAGGTGGTAGTTGCTCCATACGGTCTACTTGCCATTGTTCAGGAAGAAGGAACAAGAATAGTGAGTATCCAGTGGGAAAGCAACAGCGCTGGTCTCTTGCTGCTTCTTGTATGGCTCATGGGAACCCTTCGCTAGTCAATACGCATTTGCCATCTCATACTGTAGATCCCCTTCTTGGGAACGAATCAGCGGAGTGTCTCTCTTTAAGGAGCTCCAGTGAAAGTGCAAACTCTTGTTGTCATGGTTCAGCCCTGACCTTGGGAGATCTCAGTCCATCTAGTCTGGTGGAGTCTTTTCATAGCTCTGCCTCCTTTCAGTCTCTTTTGCAGTCCTCACAGACTTCTGCCAGCTTGCACTGTTCAATCCAGAGGCTTAAACAAGAAACTGTTTTGATGGGGATATGGGGCTCCCTCCCTCTGGAGCCCACGTCTTCTCCAGTGAGTGACAGTCTGCGCTTTGCTCCTGATGATTCAGTTCCTGGTATCCTGAGCACAGGAGAGCAGCTAGCTGGAGTAAATACCAGTGCTGCTCAGGCAAGATTGAAATGGGGTGTCCCATTTGCTAAAGACTGGAGCCTCAGTACAGTGCCAAGGGAATTCTGTCATGCTGAACCTGTCTCTGTCTCTCACAGATACGGACATACTGACTCACACACAGGGAGAACCAAACTTTCAGGTGACATCCAGCGAGAAACCCTCTCTGCTGCGGTGGGCTCTGGCTGGCAGGTGGATACAGAAGCAGGTTCTTCCTATAATTGCTCCCCTTATTTCAGATACCAGTCCCAGGCAAAACCAGCTCTGGAAACTAGAGGTCTTTATGTTCACACAAAAAGTCATTCCCCTGAAGAGGTACTTAAAGGAGAAAAGACATTTGATGGGGCACCCCCATGTGCTGTATCTTGGAAAAAAGACCTTCCATTCAGCCTATATCCAGAAGGTCTGCAGGTGTCACTGGAGACGCAGTATGAGGGTGCTCAGATGAATGTTGGTGTAGCCATGTATGGGACTCCGAGGGAAATGTGCATGAGAGTCACTTCTCCATCTGGAGATAAAGAGTTTGGGTCAGTCCAGCAGCTTAGTATTAAATCTGTAGAAGTCAGCACCTCTGAACCTCATAGTGAGTCCAGCAAAGAGTCAGAAGAGGCGTGTGACTCTAGATTGCAAGCAGCCAGAAGAATGGCTGTGGTGAACAGCAGCAAGTCCAGCCCTTCCAGTATTCAGGCTGAAACAGGCTTTGGTGAATTTTCTGACATAGATAGTGTGAACGTGAACAGAGAAGGAGGGACAAACAAACACTCCCGCCAGAACAGCTGGAAGAATTGGAAACCTGACACCAATCTGGACCAGTCTGAAGGGCCTTCTGTGGAGAGGAGTGCCAACAAACCACAGTGTTGTGAAGAAGGCAGCCAGATGCAGGAAACTGTGTCCGGAGAGGTGAGGGTATTCTCACTGCATAGCATCCCTGTTTGCAGATCCTACTTGTGCTAGTATCCGTGTCTTGCTAGAGGTGCAGAGTTGAGGTACAACGGTAGTGGGGATGCTTGCCTATAGTTTTCTGTCACTGAATGGCCAGAATCCCCTCTCCTATGGTCCTGCTCCATCCCAATGCATGCATCTTTCTCTCTCGCATGCTGCTTCTCAAAGACTGGCATGTTCACTAGGCATTTACATTCCCAAGATCTATGTCCATAAGGGAAACGTTAAACTAATTTTAACTGTGAATAGTTTCAAGGCCATGAGATTCCAGTTTTGTTGTGCTTTTCCATGTCTGAAGTGTGTAAGACCATTAACAGAGCAAGGGGGAGGGGGAGGCAGAGTCAAAGGCACCCAACATAATGCCCAACCCTGAGACAGGAGTGTTTGATCTCCAGCCAGAATGACTTGCCACGCTGGGCACAGACAGATTCTTCATCAGGGTAGTGTGAATTGTTGTGTGAGTTACTGTCTTCTCTCTGTTTGCAGATCTCTGAGAACAGCTTCTGGTCTGAGGTGAATGAGCAAAGGTAAAAGGACTCTATATGTTTATGTGCAAATGTGCTGGTAGTGTCAGGGGAGAAGAAGCATTTGAAAGTGGCTAAGAAGCCAAGTTCCTGGGGATGTTTGGTTCTAGGACTTAACCTATGTTATTCTGTCATGATTGGCTCATGAGCTGCATCCATTTTTTTTCTGAGGGTTGCCTTATAAAATGGAGCATGCTCTAAAAAGTAACTTCTGTATCATTTAAATTCTACCTTCTAAATTCAACCTTGGTTGTTACTAGCAATGCAAGGGCATTGGTATCATAATGCTACTCTTCAGTGCAGCAGTTTCCAGCCTGCTCATTGCATGGTTGGTGAAGAGCAAGAACAGGGCTTATACATGAGATGGGATTCAAAATTGTGACCTGTGGAAAAGACGTGAGATTGCTACCAATTTAGCAACAGAGATGCCTTAATTTGCTGTGAGGCTTATGGTCCTTCACTCTTGAGAGAGAGTGATTTGAAGTATCTCTTTGCAGCTTGATGGCTGGACTCTGGTTGCCACCTCCTGGCTGTGTTTAGCTTTACTTGCTGTTACTGAAGCTTGCTTCTGTTTTTGCTCTTTAAGGTTCCAGAGCTTGTGTGACAGACAAACGCTAAGCAGGTGTTTCCAAGCTTGGAAGAGCCACATTTTCTGCAAAAGGGCTGCAGCCAGGCAGCTTTACAGACAGCAACTACTTCGGAAGGGCCTTGGTGCTTTGCAGTGGGCTGTGCACCTGAGGAGAATGCAGCTGGAGATAGCCCAGCAGAAACACGCCTCGGCTCTGCTAGCTGTCAGCTTCCGCAGGGTGAGGATGGGCTGGGGACAGTAGAAGAGGTGCCATCAGTATTCTGTTGTGCAGTCAGAGAAGGCAAAGATGTTGTTTGGGTAGGGAGGAGAAAGGAGTACCCTGTGTGAATGAGTGATGTGGACCCTGGTGCCAGTGTTCTTCCTGCAGTTTGTTCTAACTGTGCGATTTCTCCTTCAGTGGAAGGAAGCTGTGGCAAAACAGAGCAAGAAGCAGACTCTGCAACCTGAGCCATATTCTTATGCTCAAAGTTCATCAGTGGTTTTTTCTGGAGTGGGAAGATTAGCAACCATGACAACCTCAGCTCAGCACCAGCTTACGGTGGGATACTTGAAGGAAGCTGAGCAGGCTTGTAGGTAAGCTGAGAGCATTCTCTTTTTGCTATCTTGGGTGAACAAAGGGTTACAGACACAGGGAGAAGTTTTTCTCAGATGGTGGGAAATGTGTTTCCAGTTCCGTGGATATATTGCTACAAATAACCACTGCAAGATTTAGTAACTTAAAGCCTTTTAGAATTGAACAATCCTATTTCAGAGCTTCTGTGCACTACTGTTTTCAGTCTGATTTGAGTGACTGACAGAAATACTCCTGTACTATTTCTTGAATTCAACCGTCACCTGTTTATGGGAAACAAGTGTAAATGAGATTGGAATGAGGCAGTACTACCGTCTCTAGCAGGACAGTGGATATGTCAAAAGAAAAGATCTTGGTGTTCCTCTGGTTCTGAAGGCAGAAGAACAAGAAGAACTAGGGAGACAGAGGTTCTGGATTCTGTTCTGTGGGTGCTCCTCGGGCAGATGGAGGTTAAAGCATGCACATGACTCTTTCAGGGTGGAGGGAGAACTGTGGACACAACTACATCGCAGGCAGAGAGGAGATGAGTTCTGTTGGAGAGCTCAAGCTGTCAGGGATATGAGACGGCTAGCTGGTAAGCACATGCTCTGCAGCCTTGGAACAGCTTGGTGGGAATCACTTTTTCACCGTAATTCTTGGTTAGTGTCTAGTTTTTGCTCTTTCAGAACCTGATCCTGCAAAGTGCTGGGCAGTATCTGTGATGGTGGAGGGTGGCTTACCTTCTGGGTAATACACTTTCTGCCTTGCTCTTTATATGAATTCAGCTGCAGCAGATGCTGTTGCTCCAGTAATGTGAGCTATCTCCCTTAAAAGCCCTTTTTCTGACATTTGGAGTTCAGCCAAGGGTGTTTGCTGTGTGACACTAAGCTGTTTGAAGTTCTAAGTTATTTCTCTTCCTGTCAATCTCTTCATGCCCTGTAACACAGCAGCTTTCAGATTGTGGCGCCTGCAGAAGGAGCTACTGAGCAAAGAGGAAGTCAGATTGGAGGAAGCCCGAGCCCTGCTGAAAAAAAAGCAGCTACAAAACACTTTCCAGGTGTGGCGTTCTCGGTGCTTGGAAATGGAACAGGTTTTAGCACTGGCAACTCAGATCCGAAGAAATTTGGTTTCTCGGTAAGTTGGTAAGGTGTATATTTCCTGTGAAGAGTCTGTTTGCTATGAAAGTCCTAGGAATGACAGAGCCAGCTCAGACAGTGATGCGTTGTTCACTCTTAAAGCCATCCTCTTCTTTTGTTTCAGGGGTTAGTAAAGATGAAAGAAGGGATAGAACCATGAGAAAGAACTACAGGGGCCAGAGACATTGCAACTTTCCTCCAGTGCATGGCTGACACACTTTGGTCTTGACCTTTGTTGTCCTTAAAAACCAAACCTGAGAGCACCCACCATGCTTGGATACTCTAAGCAGTGCAGTGACTTTTTAATGAAATAAACAAATAGGAGATCAG
This sequence comes from Apteryx rowi, assembly GCF_003343035.1. Lineage (NCBI taxonomy): Eukaryota > Metazoa > Chordata > Aves > Apterygiformes > Apterygidae > Apteryx > Apteryx rowi. The sequence goes on along the minus strand of NW_020450307.1, from coordinate 952,653 downwards.
CAGAAGACAGCTTCTCTGTCTGCCTTTTCTGAAGTAAACCTAGTCTCAGGAGGAGAACAGACTTGTATACTCCTCMCATGGTTTTCCTGTCTTTCATTCCTCTTTGATCTGGTTCCATTCCTCAGTCTCTGTTAGACTTTCTGTATTCCACAAGTTGGAATTTAAAATTGCCAGCTGAAACCCTTCCCCTGAGTAGAGAGAGGTTCAGCAGAGGCAACATTTTTTTCTTCCTCTTCTCCTGCAGTACTGTGGCAATGCCTCAGCTGTGACCTAGGCAGAGAACGTCCAGGACTGTGAGGCTAATTCAAACTCCTGTTTCTGTAGAGTTGCTAACTTTGCTCTCGAGTGTCAGATGTTACCTGGAATTTTGGAAATTCAAGTTTTCTTTGACTACAAACTGAACTGAACCCCCCTACCTGATTTTGTAAAAGATGATCATATTGCTGTTAGATGGGAAGATCTCTTAGTTGAAGTTTTTCAATTTAGTGGCAGTAAAAATTTGATTTAAGGGATTCAAAAGCCAAAGTCCTGAAAAAAATTAGTGATTTAGCATATTGTTTTCCTTTGGTTTTCTCAGGTGCTTTAATGCATGGAAGGAGACTGTTGAGCAGAAGGCACTTAACAGGTGTAACCTGGCCCATCTCAGAGCAGGCTTGCTGAGGAAATACTTTCAGCAGTGGGTTCGGATGCTGCAGGTCAGGGAGGACGATAAGCGGGTGATAGCGAACCTCTTCATCCTGAGGTGGAGGCAGTATTACGGTGAGCAGCTCAGGGTCTGAGCAGAATATAAGATTTGGAAGTGCTTAGGCTTCTTGCCTCCTTCTCCTCTTGTATGATGAATTGAAAAATAGTTGAACAGAGAGGCTCAGATAATACATGGTGCTAACCAACTGGGGGGGGCAGAAGGCCAGACATTCTGGAGGTATCAGTGAGACTACAGGCAGGTTTGTTGCTCTGCTTCATAAACCTAGCAGAAAGCCTTTAAAAGTTTGAAAGGAAGCTGTTCTGGGGCTGGACTGGGTTGAATTTCTGAGGAATTCCTCTTGACAAATGTTGTCTCTTGTCACTCTCTGTGACTGGTTAAGGGCCAACTCTAAGCTCAGTAGCTGACCAGGCTGCGACAAAGAGACATGAAGCTCAGCCATGGTGGACTGTAATGGGACGGTTTCCTGAGAAAGCAGGCTACTCTCTTGATGACCTCTGCCAAAAGGTGAAACTCCAGAGGGTATTTCTGCTGTGGAAAGCGAGGTTCTGCGAGCACCAGAGAGCTGAGTGAGTGAAGAGGAGCCAATTCCTGGAGGCCTGCCCTCCTTGGTAGYGTTCACTTGGCTTCCTGGTCCTTCTGGAAGAATCCCTTTTACCTCTCCATCACGTCTGTGCTAGCATCCCTCTGTGGTATCCATCTTCAGGTGCTTTGCCATCTCAATCTCTTCTCCTGTCTCAGTTCTTTCTCTCAGGCTTTGGAGYGGTGCCGGCTGAGAGAAGCTCTGAGACTGTGGCACCAAATGTTTCTCATGATGAAGACAATTAAACAAAGTCCTAAGTACTCTCACAAGGCTGTCCATAAAGATCCTCTTGCCTTGCTAGTTTCTGAGGACCTCTCGACATCTTCTGGCTTCCACAGCAGTCCTCCAGCTACTTTTGCCTCTCAAAGCTCATTGGAAAAGGTAAGGAGGTATTGATGCAGAGCCTCTCTGCCCCATGCATACAGACAGTTCTGAGTATTAAGTTGTTAGAATTTTTCAGGGAAAAATTTCTGCTTCAACATGATCTTGCCATTAATAAACTGTGCTTAGCATTTAGGCCTGAAAAGCTTGACCCTGTGGGGTCCAAGAATTAAAATGTCATCAGAAGCATTTGATAAAGTTACTTCTATCTGTGCCCTTCCGAGTTCATCATTTAGTGAGGAGGCATAAGGGGAACTGCCAAGCTAGTGAGGTTCTTTTGTGCACTTGCTCCTGCATGTGGCTACAAGGTGGAAGGGATGAAGTACAAAGAGCCTCATCACTGAGAAGAGAAGATACAGGGGAATATGCGCTGCGTCGATGATGGTTTGCTCTGTTTGATTGCCAGCTATGTTGGGGTCAACTTCCCAGAGCAGCGCAGAAGTGACTTTCCCATCAAATCTGTGTTTGCACTCCAGAGCTACCCTTGCCAGTGTGCAGTTCCTTTGGATGCAGCATGGATTTCCCTGAATCCTGCTGAAGGGGAGTAAATGACATGGTCAGAGCTGTTACCTGAGTGATTCTGTTGCAAGGACACTGAAGTGACTGTGKTTTTTTCCCTCTACGCATGCAGGAATACAGTCTTAGTGACAGCAGCCAGCAGAGCTTTTCCTCCATTCTGACTGCTGAGGATGTCACACAAATGCCCTATTACAGTTCTTTACTGCAACTACACCAATGCAYAGAACTGCCAGTTGAGCTGGGTGGGGAGCTCTACTTGCAAGCCTCCTTTCCTCCAGAGAGTCCTGAATTGGGGTGAGTTGGAGACTGCTTCCTTGCGACACCGCTAGAGGTGACTCCTTGTTTGGTCTGGCTGAATTCCTTTCTTCTGGCTAGTCCCTCATGTTATTTCCCAGCATCCTTACGGATGCTTTCTCCTCTGCTTTCTCTCCCTTCTCTGCCTGATGCTTGAGCAGCCTGATATTTTTGTCTTGCAGAGGAAATTGGTTTGTGGGAGGTCAGTTCCAGTCTTTGGCACTGCATACTCCAGGCRGTAATGTCCAGCCTCTTGCCAGTTACTCCATGTGGGAAGAGGTGAGGCTGAAAAGTGGTATTGTGCATATAAATGTACAAATGTTTTCTGCATAGCATAATTTAGTGAAGAGCCTTTGGGTTCCGGTGGGGCAGCATATGGTACCTCTCACTGTACTTTCTGTGGGTTCAGAGAGAAGGTTTGGGAGATTGAGGCAGTTTCAAGGCAGCTCTTTCCTATTGCTTGCCAATTGAATGGGAATTTGACCATGTGTCAAGGATTTTAAAGGGATGTGTTAGACCCTCATGTCTGGATGTACATGTGGTGCATGTGGGTTAGCAACAGGGAGCTGAGTGTCAGCAGCCACAAAAGTCACAACAGCAAGAAGAAAGGGCTGAGCTGCATAGAGTGACTTTGTCCAAGCAGCAGATCAAGGCCATTTCTGCTTTGCTGGATTACAGGACTGCAGTTCTGACAAGGAGGTGAAGTGTTGCTGGCACCAAGCAGAGAAAGGCTGCCTGCAGAGGTACTTCTTCATCTGGTCAGCTCGAACTCAGTGGCTTGTGAAGGCCCAGCAGTACTGCAGGCTTATTCAGCTCTCCCGGTAGGCACTGTGCTTTCCAGAGACTTCCTAAAGCTATCTATTTTGGGAGCTCTGCGCTTGCTTTCCGCAAAGTCTTCCTCTAGCTGTCTTTTTCCATCTTCAGCTGGGAGTTTTGCAGCTCATTGTTTTGGCTGTTGCTGCCTCAAAATTATTGTATGTGAACACGATCCTTCCTGGTTTGTTGAGATGCCTCACAAACTAGGGCATGCCCAGCAATGCTGATTACAAGCCCTGGTAACTCTCTACCAACTTAGATGGCCTTGTTCCCTATGTATTCAAAAAGTGAAGAGAGCAGTATACTTGGGATTAAGCCCTTCTGCCCTAACTGTGCCAACAACTTGCTTTGTCCTTAGTTTTGCCTGACCCTTCCTAGGGAAGGGTGTTTACAGTATTTCCCAAAGTCTCCTGTGTGTATGTTTATTGTTAAGGCTTCAATTACAAGGGTGTGAATCTGTGTGAGTTGTTCCTACAGTCACTGCAATGACCCTTGTCCTCAGACCGTTTCTCAGCTGGCACCACTGGGTTGTGGAGAATAAGAACCGAAAAGCAGCGGCATCCCTAAAACGTCACGTTCGTTGCTGTCAGATGGCTTTCAGCCTGTGGAAGAAGAGGCTGTTCCAGAAAGTGGAAGCTGACCGGAGATTCAGGTGTCACATCCACCAGACAGCTGCTGACACTTTGTGGCACTGGCGTTCCTACTGGCAAAGTGAGTTACCCCATCCCATAGCAGTACTTGAGCCTGTAGGAGAGGGATGTTATAGTAATGGTTGGAGTGGAGAAAGTCCTGCTTGTGGTAATAGCTCAGTGTACTGCTCATCTGCAGGGGCGCATGCTAAGTCAAAGGGACAATGTGTGCCTGTGTCTCTGCCTAGTTGTAGTCACAATCAGGACACATACCCTGCTTTTTGTAGGACTCACTACTAGGGAAGATGCTCCTTTGGCGGCTGAACAGGAAGAGAGTGGATCTTGCTTTACCTGTACTTCCAAAGTAGTGTGAGGTGGTGCATCGTAGCAGCTAGAGAGTAACTGCAATTCAGATGCAGCACTGGGGGCTTGAAAATGTTTCCTTGGACCCAACAGTCAGGGTTTGACTGCAGTGGAAGCAGGGTATGTATCTATTGGGGCTGCTTAACAGTCCTGATCCTGCGCCTCAAGGGTTTTCAAGTGCTTTAAATACTAAATACTTGCGCAGTGCCAGAGAGGGAGAACTCCCAGTTTTGAATGGGAAACTGCCTTGCAGATGAGAGTGGAGGTGATCTGTGATACCTTGCTTGGGGGCAGGCAGGAAAAAAAGGGAGGAGGTCTGACTCTGCTAAAGAGAGAACAGGAAATCTTGGGAAGTCTGGTCCTGTTTGGTGTTTGTGGCAGATGTATTCTCTGCTCGTGCCTGGCCTCTGATGGAGATAAATGTTGGGCTCAGCTCAGCCAGCTCCTGTGTTCTCTCACAGGGAATTGTGCCATGAGAGAGCTGCAGCAGCAATGGGCTCAGCACAGCTGCCAGGAGAAGAAGAGGTTGGTCATGCAGACATGGTCTTGCCAAACAAGGAAGCAGAGAAATGCTGCTTTATTCTGGGAACGTCTTCTACTGCACAGGTTTGTTTCCTGCGTTCAAGCCATTTCCAAAGGAAACTTTGAGTGAAGAATAATTTACATAGCAGTGGATGCAGTATGTTTAGACCAGAGCTAGGTTTGAAAGTACAGCTAATTTGTGCATGAATTAAATTTCTGTGGGAGTGCTTCCCCTAGGAGAGCTCATATTTTAAGAGGTCTGTGACCCACAGCCTCACACTTCCTCTATCTTGTTCTTCTCAGAAAACAGGACAATATGCCTGGCTGGATGAGGCAAGTTGTAAAACGTGACTCAGTTCTGAGTGAGAGGGTCTGAAACATTGCCCTCTTAATCCTTGGAGCACTGTGTCCCAGATGGCATAAAAGAGGAGAATTATGTTACCCTAGCAAGAGAATCTCTGGGTTTCTGGCAAGCTAAGTCTCTCCCATAGGGACCACTGAGGTTTTCCTTCTCTGATTAGTGCTCTAGGCTCTGTTGTGTCTTGCAGGGTAGAGCTCATGTCTGGGAGGAAGTAGACCCTGTGTGCCTGAAAGGCTTTAGCAGTGGAAAACTTGCTGCTTCCTCCTTGTCACTGGGCTCTTGTATACCCTGTTATTAGGAAACTCCATGGTTTACAGAAATGCTCAGCTTCAAACTACTAGGCTTTGCTAATAACCCCTGTCTGCGGCCATCACCTATTCAAAAACTTCTTTTCTTTCCAGAACTCCTGCTCAGTGTTAGATGTGCAGCATGGATTTTGCAGACTAGGCAAGGCAGATGCAAATGAATTTGTGTAATTTAAACAAAGGTCCTATTTCCACTGGAGTTATATAGTACCTGCCAAATGGAATACTTTTTGGGGGGCAGAGGTCTTGCAGAGATCTGATTGCTACAAACCTGAATCTTCTAGATTCTGAACAGTGTATTGGTTTTCATTTAAGCTAATGTGAAAAATTGAGTTCAATATACTTCTGGAGAAAAACAATATTCAATAAAGCCTATGAAGAGTGAACCATGATATTCAGTTCACCACCGTGTTATTTACAATATAGGTAAAGCAGTAGTATGTTCTGGAGTCTCATGTTATGGTGCATATCCTGGAACTATAAGAGTTTAATCAGAAGAGCAAGGTGTCTGCTGCCAATCTTTATCARCCTAGTTTGTCTCTTAGCTGTTGTTCACTCCCTTTCTCACTGAAATCTGTTTGGTTTATTTTCTATTGTGTGAGGCTACTGTCTGTCTGAGATGCAGTGAAGTGTCCAGGTGCAGTGAACCAGGAAGAGTGTTCAGGTGGTTCTCCTTGAGATTTCTGGGGAGGATAAGAATGAGTAAAATGATTTATGCTAAGGACTCATTTAAGGTGTGAGAAGTGCAGGTTTGTCCCTAGGAGATTTCCTTTTGAATTGCAGAATCAGCCAAAGAGGAGGCAAAGATTTGCAGAGGGAAAAGGAACTAGAAACCCTGTGAAACCTTAGTGGCTATGATGCTTAGATTGTGCACTCACCCCACCCAACTGCACTTTCTTCTCCAAATCAATCTGTGCAGTGGCACCCTGACGGGAACTGTGATTCAGAAAAGTCCTTAATGTTGCTCCTTCCTGTAGAGTGTGTCTCCATCGTTAATCTTGCTTGTGAGCTCTCCTTTGATGAGAGGGCACTTCTAATTTCTCACCTGGATATGGTACAGGCTGAGCCCTGTCTCTTCTGAGGGGGGCATTTTTCATGCTAGGGTAACCTGCAATAGGTTCTCTTGATCTTCAGAGAGGCCTGCCAGGCAGAGGATATTTACACCTCTGCCCTCTGGTGCAGTGGGATGATTTGCATAATGAAATTCCAGCTGGAACAAGAAACCAAAAGGAGAAGCCAGGAGTTAAAAGCAGATTGACTTCTGGGGTTGCAGAATAAGACTGACCTCCTGTGCATCAGCCTGCAAGAGCTGGCCTCTGTAGAGAAGTTATTGTGGGTGCAGATTTACAGTGCTGTTAATAGTAACTCTTTTTTTGTAGACATCAGTTTTGGAATAAAATTGTCTACACAAAGATGTTGTGTTATTCTAGTCGCATATCCTATGTAGGCAAGCCCTTGGTTTATATGTGTTTATATGCGTCAGCCAGGTTCTGTGCTGAAGGAGATTATAGCTGTTTTATTCTCATCCCATAAGGAAAAGCCCTCCTCACTGAAGCATCATCTTAAAGATCAGCTGCTGGCACAAAGAAAGATCAAAGACTGACTGATTTAATGGCAGATTTTCCTTTCTTTTCTGTGAGAGATCATCTGTGTGTAGTGACAGGGCAGCCTGGGAAGAGCATTTGTTCTGTGGGCAAAGCAGAAGCATAGTATAACATTGCATTCAGTTTGCAGAGGCTCTTGAGGAGGAGAAAAGCTAAAATGCCTAGACTGAAGCAGTCATACTCCTGGGCTTTGAGGAATTAAGAGCTAGCAGTGCCAGGATTCTGAAGTAAAATGAGAGGAATTTCTTAGTGGAAAGCAACTGTAGTCTAGGAGTCTGGACTTACTTTCCCAGTGCTTTGTCCTCTGGAGGTGTTAGCAACACAAAGAGATAAATAAATATCGATTGTGGAAGGAATAACAGGAACAGTCTTTGTTCTCGTTGAATGCTCTTTCGATTGCTCTGACCAATTAGATGTGACACTGCAGGGTGGGGAGTAGAAGGTGGAACTTGGTTTGTAGTCTGTTCAGTGCTGATACAGAAATGTGACTGCAAGCATCTGCCATTTCTCTGTGTTTATGTTGTTTTTCAGGTGCCTAATCACCTGGTCCCATGTCACTGCCTACAGGCTGAGGCAACGTGAAGCCCTTTCTTGTTTTGAAAGTGCCAGAGAGCACCGTCTCCTAGCAGTGAGCTTTGCCCAGTGGAGGGTGGAATTCTTGAGAGCTAAACAGCAGTTGCTGGGAGAGGGAAGCCACAAGCGGCAGGCACCCTGTCAGGCTAAAGCCTGTCACCGCTGGCGATTGGCCTCAAGGGGACAGCAAGCCCTGCGCCTGGGTTCTGTGGCCACCATGGAACAGGTAAGAAGAGACAAAGGGCCCTGTGAGACAATGAGGTAGTAACTCCCTGTTCTCTTGTGAAGACCACAGTTGGGTCTCTGGGCACTGAGATGCATTGACAAGGCTTGTATAAAAACCTGGTGTTCACTTGTGGTGACCGTGGTGACTACTTACTCTAAGTAGTCTCTCTACTTTGCCTTGAAATGCTGTACAGACTACACATACAATGTCATTGCCAAAATCTGGAGCCGATTGCAGCAACCGTCTGGAGTACAGCACTAAGGAATGGGACATTTAAACAAGAGACACAAGAACACTCCTTCATCTTTGCTCTAAGATGAGATGGGACGATGACTGTCCCTGCAGAGTTGCAGCCTTTTTCAAAAGGCTCACAGCTAGTAAACCACAAAGAGCTCAACTGATTTGGAAGGGCTGAGTCAGTCCTCTTGGGATCTGAGCAGTGCAGTTTCTGACCTAGGGTCTAGCATATTACCACCTGCAGGGGTATGAATGTGCATGTATCTGTAAGGCTAGTGTATGTGTGTGTGTGTGCATGCGCACGTGTGTCTAGTTTTGGCTGCAGCTCTATTAACTCTGTTTTCAGGCCTGCAACTACTGGACAAAAGCAGCTGCCTTTTCCCAGTGCTCACGGCAATGCAGTACCCTGATAGGCGCTAGGAAGAGCAGGAAGATGTCTCTGTCTTGGTCCATGAGTAAGGAAATTCCCCCTCCTTTCTTTGGGGCCATGTGGGGAGTGTGAGTGAGGAGAGGAGAATAGTGTTTCCTAGACATATCGCTGAAGCTTCTCTGTGAAGGAGGGACCTTGACTGAGGGTTGCTTCTGCCTTCAGAAGCCAAAGGATAAGGGTCCACAGTAGCTCTGATCAGTCTCTCCCTAGCTTCAGTGTTAGTCTGTGTGTGATTTCTCTTTCCTTTCATAGAGAGGAGAGGATGCAGAGAAAAAGGTTCACTTCCAGCACCAGCTGCCCCCTTCAGGCTTTTTCCCAGTGCCATTCACCGCTGGCTGATGATCTATAGAAACCAAAGCAGGGTGGAAAGGCTGCTGCTCCATCAACTGGTGGAGAGACCTGGTGTGGTGGAATTCACTCCTGCACATGCTGGGATCCAGGAGAACAACTCTGAGGTGGACTCTGAGGAGCCGGATGAGAAGCGGCTTGGGTAAGCGGAGTAGAAGGCTCTGGACTTCCTCTTCCAGCTGGTGCTGCTGTCAGGGAAGGACTCCCTTACAGGGCTCTTGGGCTGATCAAGCTTCTCTTCCCCTCTTGCCTACAGGAGGAAGTATCTGAGGTGGTGGCGTCACACAGTGATGCTGCGCCAGTGCCAGCGTGGCAGGAGGCTGCGCTGCCTGGCAAGGGGGTGGCGGCAGTGGAAGGAGGCCAGCAGCATGGTGCTGCTGGCGCGGGCATTGGTAAGTGTCCGGCACCACTGCCAGGGTGGTGGTGGTGGGTGTTATCAGGCAAGCCTACTCTGCTTGCATCCTCACACACGCCCTGGGAGATGAGACCCCAGGGATTTAACAAGTACCAAGAGGCACTGGAAATTCTGGTCTCCTGCTGTGGCTACTTTTTCCAGCTTTCTCTTGGAAATGCCAGCCTGGCAGACTAGCGGATCCATATATTTATTTGTGCTTTGCCCTATCTTACAGATGGGAAGCTGAGACTCAGGGTGATTTGTGTAGCTTATCCACAGCCTGTGCAAAAAGTCCACAGCAAGCATTGCAGTCTGTGTCCTCATCTGTATTCCTGACAAGTCCCTCTGATGTCCACAGCCTACCAAGGGCTGTCATCCGGCCTCCCCTTTCTCCGCTCAGGCTCCAGCCATCTATGGAACACACCAATATTCTCTCTGGCTTCTCAGGCGTTAGCCTTGTGAGATGTGCTCTAACCTGCCTGCAGGACAAGGCAATGCACGTATAGAGCATCCATAGTCACCAAGGAGCTGTGACTAGAGCACTGCCAAGGCATCATTCTTGCTTCAGGGTACTGTGACTTAACTAGCCGCAATATTTGCAGAAGACTAATTCAGCAAGAGCTTTGATAGCTGTCAGCTTCATTCGTCATCAATGCAGTGTCATTCAAGAGGGCATGGGGAAAGTGACTGGAAACAAGGTGTGACTAAGGGGAAGTGACGTGGTTTGCCTGCCAGAGCTCACCTAATCTGTGCACTGTCTCTTTTTCAGGACAAGCAGCAGCTCATAGAAAAGACCTGGAGGATGTGGAGACGACAACACTTGCAAAGTTGTGTGGTGCAGAGCGTTTTGAAGGAGGAAGCCAGGAGCCTGCTCACCCACGTAAGCACTTATGACTGCTTTTATTCTATGGATCCCAAGGCTCTGGCACAGGGTACTAAACAGTTGCATTGCCTCAAGGGTTAAAAGGTTTACATCTAAGCTCCAGACAGCAAGTGCTGTTCTGAAACAGCTTCCCCCCATTGTGACTAGGTTTGTGCCTTTACCAAGAAAGGTGGAAGGTGCTAGGTTTTATGATGGTCCAGCCAGCACCGTAAAGAGACAACTGGTGTTCCCTGTGTTTCTCTCCCTGCACAGAGTGCTTGCCTAGAGTTGAATACACTGAGGAATGGGACTTGCCCATAACAAGGGAAATAGCTTCTAGCTTTATATGGCTTCATCTTTGGGTGTTAGTCACAGCTTTGTGTCAGCAGTCAATTTCCTTGACATGTGCCACCTGCCCCACTGTTGTCAGAGATACCATTCAAAAGCCCGCTCAGGGAAGGAAAGGGCTCCACGTTGGTGCAGGAGAATTGTGCTGGCTTGTACCCCGGGGCAAGCAAATTGCTATAAATTTGAGTGAGCAGGCAAAGCTCACTGCCTTCCCTCCCTACCCCCCAGAGATGCATGCAGTATTAGGCCCTCCTTTAAGAAGATGGGCAAATACTAGGATAAGTACTGGAACAAGGGGGCAGAGGGGGCACTGGTCTTCCTTTTGTCCCATTGATACTTGCTCTGCACTTCTCTTGTTGGCTACAATAATGCAAGAGAGACAGGAAAGGGCCTCCCAGTAAATAGGGTAGGTGGCATGGCCATTGCTAGAGAAAGAGCTGTGGTTACTGGTTCTGTGTGGGTGGCTGCACCCCCTCAAGGATAACCTGAATATTTGATTTGTCCGCTCTACTATTTAAGGCCTTTGGAAGGTGGCGCCAGCTAACAACATTCCAGCTCAAGAACAAAGGACACTGCTGAGTGGTGGGGGCCTGCGTGTAGCTGATCATTTCAGGACACGTGGAGGATACTGCCAGCTTCCACAACAAAGAATTGGTCCTGTGAAATCAAGAGAGCATGGACACTGCTTGCACGATTAAAGTAATGCTGCAGGCCGGAAGCATGCTAGCCAAAGGACAACCAGCAAGAGATGGTACCTAGTGAAAGGTCCTCTTTAAAGGACTGATATCCTACCTCCCTACAGCCACAAACTTGAAACTTATTCTCTTTTGTTATGAGGTTCTGTTCATTTCTTATTTTGACCCTGATTTTGTTGATTGGAACTCTGATTAAAGGTCAAACCACTTTACAGGTTCTCCCTTTACTCAGTGTTTCTTCCTGGACAAGAGCTTAGTGTACGTGCAGGGGATTTAGCAAACAATTAAGTCTTAAAGAAATGAGCAGGAGCTTGCCTGTGCAAGCCCTTCGTCCTATTGATTCCCGAATCTAGACTGCCCCTGGCTGGTGTGAACATAGGCCTTTATTTTTAGATTTGCTTCTTCCCTTGGAGGGGATTCCCGTATGGCCCATACCTCCTTCCCCTGTGCAGATCCATCAGCTCTTCATTAAGGTTTTCAGTGGGTGGCCAGCCTCTGACTGCTTCCTGCTGGTTCATTTCAGTGCTGAATGGACTGGGGATGAAGAAACCTGCTGGGAACAGCTGAGCGCCAAAAGCTTTGCTGAGGCAAGACAGGCGTGTCTGACCCCCAACCCTCCTATTACTTGCTCCTGTGATTGATGCCCTATAATTACCTTAGGTATACGAGCCCAGTCGCAGACAGCTATAATGAGAGGGTCTGAAGAATCTGGAAAGGGCTTTTCTTCCGTGCTTGTTTGAAAGAGATGCTAGCAGCTTGGCAGGGATCTTGAAATCCCACTGGGAACTACCCCAAGGCGTTGTTTTTCCTAGTCTGTGGTAGCTTTGTGGGATTGTTTAGTGCAACTGTAACAAAGCAGCCTCCTACTGCTCCCCAGCCCCTTATTTTAATGCTCTGAGCCTAAGGCTGATAGAGTCATTTGGTCATGAAAGATAGGGTATCTTTCCCTACAGGTATTGGGGAAGGACCACAGCTCTTGTGGCCTTGCAGAACTGAGCCAAAGGCTGTGACTGGTTGCTTTTGCTAATACTAGGATTTAAGCCTTTTTGCTCCACCGTGGAGCTTTGTCCATACTTTATTTAGGGTCCTTATTGGAAATACTGGCAGAATTGCTCCAGGAACAAGTGTTTTCTTAAAACCTTTGTCCTGAGGAGATTAGTTTGCAAACAATATTCTTTGTGCTGCTTACAAGAGTAGAGCCTTGTACAAGAGACATTTGCATTTGTATGCATTTTATTGTCCTTATTTAAAGAAACACTGTGATTCCTACTCATTCTCACCCAGAAGTGAAATTTGCATATTCCTATCAAAAGGCAAACAGGAAATATAGTAAAAGGGGACAAACAGGAGAAAATTTGAACGTTCTTCTGGAGTGAGTATGAAAGAGTCTGATAGGATCAGTTATGATCGAACAGATCTTAGGAGTGCAATGAAAAAGTAGCTTGAGCTTCGCTTCAGGGTTGGTAACTATGCTGAAATAGCATCCTTGCATAGGCACTGCTAATAGAAGTGTTTTTGGCCCCACGGCAGCATTTCTGGAATGAGATGACCAGTATTCCCCTGAGCATCATCACATCCACACACAAGGGTTCTCCTACACCTGTAATCAACATAGCAATGATGAACACCTCTTCACCCTGCAGAGCTGGCCTTCAAGCTCAGTCTAGATCCTCAGCTCAGAGGTCCAGATGGTTCTGGCTGCTGTTCAGTGAGAAGGGACCAGGGAGCCTTTATTGTGGGGACAGAAAAGCAAGTAGTGTGGGTAGATTAGAGAGCTAGCCTGGTTCTGAGCAGAGGTTGTCACCGAATTCAGGAGTGCATGGTTCACCATCATCCTGATAGGAGCTGCTTTTTCTCTCCCTGCAGTCAGTGGATGGAAGGAGGAGATAAGGGGACAGAGGAGGAATTTTCACTGCTGTGTTGGAGAATTCAACAGCTCAAAAGTGTCATCCACAACCTGCCAGAGGCAGTTTTCGAGTGGGAAGTCATTGTCCACCAGGTTGACCAAGTAGTAGTTGTCATGGATGTACTGGATGATCATGCGAGAGGGTGACTCCTCTTCATAGAGCTTGGCCCATTGCTCAATCCACAGTGCAAAGGCTTCATCCTGCCAAGGGAAGAAAGAAAAAAAAAAAAAGGTGTTTGTAGGGGTGTAACACACGTTAGAGCTGTATTTTCATACTACCTCATTTAGGACAGTCAGTGTCATGTATGGCTGGCAAGCCTGTGGCTTGCTTCTTTTTATCTTGGTAAAAAAGCCAAGAGCTGAGCAGGGAGCCTCCTGCTTTTCACAATCAGTGGAAAGTGCCCTGAACACAGTTGAAAGGAGGTACTGTTGCAGTAAAATGGCTCAATACTGCCTCTGTGTGTGTGAGAGGGGAGGGAGAGGTACAGCCCAGAGCTCTGGAGACTAGTACAGCGACCCGAGTAGCTCTCCAGCCTCCTCTTCCTGGGTCTTTAGTGTCTGTGAAAAGCTCTTGCTGGGACAAAGCTCTCCTGGGAAACAGGAAGAGCTGCATTTGGACCTTAGGCTAATATTCCCACCGTACTCAATTGTGAGAAGTGTTATAGACATGAGGGTACAAACAAATCAGACACTGAACTCCCTGGGCATGACAGCAATGTACCCAACAGGAGGGAGGACTCACCTTCCAGAAGAGGAAGCTTACAGGATCCACCACAGTGGGCTGGATGATCTCTCTGCCTGGGAAGATGCCCCAGGTGACAGCATTGGGTTGCAGATCAGGAGCATTGGTGATATTCTGGCCCTACCAAAGGAAGGAAATGCCTTCTGAAGCAGCTGCTGGAAAAGCAGGTATTGACTGTGCCAGTGCATTTACCCTCTCCTTGTTAAGAGATCAGACAGCTGCTGCAGGTCACAGCTGACTTGTTTCACTTTCCCTTCCCTTCAGATCCCACTGTGTTCCTGGGGATGTCTGAATCTTTGATATTTGCCTCTCCCTCAAGGTGGTGAAAGGAAAGTATCCCATAAACAGCAGCCTACCTTGACGTTGACAATGTGGTAGTTCACCCGCGACTCGTACTTCTTCAGCACTTTGAGCAGTGCCGTGACGATTTCACTGGAGGTGAAGAACTCTAGGTATGCCTGCAGGGGTGGGGAGGGGGGAGAGAGCAAGAGCCTTAACTCATGGCAGGGCTGGGACTTGTAGGAGCAACTATGAGAACAGTTCTGGAGACTGTGCTGTGTGGAAGCCAGGCAGCATAAGACACGTGTGCCTGTCCCCAGAAACAAATATTGCAGAGGTGGCTCAAGCACAGGGCAGAGCAAATTAGTAAGGGAGCTGGCAGGGTGAAATCAGGGAAGACAGAGGTAACAGCCCAGGAGCTGCAAGCTCCCTGTTTTGCACCCATGTAAGCAGACAGGCGGGGATATGCCCCAGGCAGTGTAACCACAACCGCTGTGCCTGGAAAGCAGCCCGTGCCAGGCAGACTGCTTGGAAGAGGCCTGAGCTTCACCTCTGTTCTACGTGGTATCCTCTGAAGAGCATCATGCTGAAGCAGCCTAGTCTGCTGGGAGGAGAAGCAAGGGGTCTCAGCTGGGCTCTCCCAGGCACCCCACCATTCCCAGCTCTCCTCTTTTGTTCACAGTCCTCTCTATGCTCACACAACCTAATTCTGTACTTGTTCCATTTACTGCTGCTCTGTGCTTGGCTGCTCTCAACAACTGCTTCCCCTCCCCGCCCATTTCCTGGCTTTTGTGTTAGATGATGGATTTCCCCTCACCTCCAGGGAATTTTTTTTGAAAATGTAACTGCATTTGCCATCTGCTGGTCTCATGGCTTTAGCAATTTGGATCCCTTTTGAACAAGGCTGCTTTGTTCCCTAGTCATAGCCTCTTGCCTGGCATTTACCTTGACAGAGGAGGTTCCTATCACTGCCCTTACCGGCTAGGCTCTGGCAGTGCTGGAGAGCAGCTCTGAGGAAGGCCTCAAAATGCATTGACAGTAAGAGGAAGGCGTGGGAGGTAAGACTGCTTGCAGGCCACAGGAGGAACCTGGCAACTTTCTGAACAGCACAACAGTAGTACTGTGTGGTGGGAGCAATTGGTGGAGAACCCTGCCTTAGAGCAGGACAGATAGGGGAATTTCTAAATGCCCAGCTATTAGCATGAGAAGCTTGGTGGTATAGATACTTCATTGCTTCCCATTTTATCCAAAAACTGAGAGTGCTTCTAGCATCACTGAATGGGATCAGATGCATTGGGCAGGCATGTATTTGTATCCAAAAAACCCAAGGGGACTTCACAGCGAACAGTGTCTTACTACGTCGCTACTCAGAGAACCCCGTTTAGATGAAATAACTTCATCACCCTGCTGTAGAAACGTGTTACCACCAAYTACTTTGAGAGTAAAAAGAAGGAACTGTTTTGAAGTGGGAGAAAACAGATAGGGAAGTAAGCCACAGAGATGATATAGTCTGTCTCCAGTGACACCAGAGGAGCTTTTCCTTGTCTCAGCATGAAGGCATTAGGATAAGGAACTGGCAAAGTATCTGGGTGAAAGTCTAGGACCTCCCACCTAACAGAGACCAAACCGGGTACCTAGCCCAGAGGAATGCAGTACCTTTTGGAAGACATAACCCCCACTGGGCCCCCAGCCTACAATGGGGTCCGTGGATGGTTTGCCATTGATGTTTGGCTGGGAGTTGATGGTCAGGATTCCTCGTCTGTTGACCTTCTCCAGCTGCTCCTTCAGAAGGTTGGTCTCAGTAGCAAGAGGGTCATCATTCCAAGGCATACATGTAACCTGCCACAAGGAGAGAGGATGTCTCACAATGGATGCAATAACCCTTTGGTTAACAGGTGGATGTTGAAGGAACTCAGAGGTACCCTAACGCTGTCAAATACACCTGCCTCAGGAGACGGTTCCTAAGTTTGGTTCAAGGGGCAGGTTCTCCTCAACCCTGAGAGTGACTGCTGAAGCCTGTCACTGCTGGTTCTGCCATGCTGCAGCAGCCTCCTTTTTATGCTGAGTCCTAGTTCTGGCTGCTGGATTCCATATGGTAGGAGTATCCCACTATCTCAGCAATTTCYTTTGGATAGAGGGGAGTGCGAATCCTTGTTTAGAAGGACACGGTATTAACAGCAAGAGGAAGTAAGAGCTGTTGTCTGTGCCACGCTGACCTGCCCTTCCTGGGCCATCACTCACCCTGTGTCCGTTCTTGTTGGGCTCTCCAGTGATGTAACATGTGAACACTTCAAAGACGCTCTCTTCACTGGTCAGCTCTTCTCCCCACATTTTCAGGAGCTCCTCCCGGGGAGACTTGCTCTTCAAGTAGAAGAGATAATAGTCCTTCAGTTCCCCAAAGGCTGGGGAGGAGGAATTACCCCTGTGAGGGGAGCAAACACAGGATTAACAGGACACTGAGGAGTAAGATGAGCTGATCTGGTGATGCAACACAACAGTCACCTGAAAGGGGGAGGAATATCCAGCACAATCCACCCACTGAGAGACCAAAAGCCTCAGCACTTTGGTGCTATTATCCTCATCTCACTCAACTCCAAGCAATTGGGAACCACTTCAATAAGAAGCCACCATTTCAGCCACACCCCAAGGTATGCTCAGGACACCTGCTAACTCCTGAGCCCAAAGCTGAAACCAACTGTGCAGCAGACTTTCATACAACACCTCTACCTCCCTGCCATTGCAGCCTGACAGCTTACCATCGACCATTGGGGAAATCATCCCACTCTTGAGTTCGATAGATGTAACTCTTTGGCCTAGAGGCCCAGAATATTGGCCGAACATCTTCAACTCTTCTCTTGGGGTGAGCACTGACTGCCCAGGGCAGAGGCCGCCTGCACAGGAAGAGCAGAAGTTAACAGAATTCCTCTGCTGACTTTCCACTGGAAGCTAGAAGCCCTCCTCCTGGAGAAATTGACCCCTAGGGAGAGTAAATAACAGGATCTGAAAACAATTAGACTTGTCAGGAAGGAGGACAGATAGCTCTTCATCCTTTATGGACAATCTTATCCCACCCACTTCCCTCACAGGATGCTCAGTGGGTGTCTGTTAAGTGGTTAACTGCAGGACTGATGCCCAAGATTAGATGAGGTGAAGGAAAGGCAATATGTGAAGCTGTTTCTAACAAACAAACAAGCAAACAAACAAACAAAAAATCCTAGCCAGCTGTTTTCCCTCTGCTACATCTTTCTGTGCTGAAGCCTGTGGACTAAGAGAGGACCTGTTCCCTGTATTGGCTGTAGAGCACCCTAGAAATCCACAGCGGGAGCTTACATAGCACTTAGCTAGTAAGAGAGGTGGCGACCGATTTCAAAAAAACACATTTCTTCCAAATGGCAGCTCTAAGAAAGGTTTAGGTTTTTTGAAGTTCCAGAGCAGACTACTTCTAAGCCACTTCATTAAAACAAATTCTTCCCTCAGCTGCCACCTCTGTCCTCCCAGCTTTTATGAGAGACCAGGAAGGTGCTAACAGAAGTAGCGGAGAAGTGCCAACCCATCCATTGCTTGTGCTTTCAGTGGATGGGATGTGTAAGAGAAACTAGCAGAAGCCAGCATATTCTGCTCACCTGGGGTCCTCTTTCCACATGCCTAGATGCTTAAGGACTTCAGTAGTGGCCACTTCCCGATTGAGAGTGTAAAAATGGAGCCCATGGACCATGCCACTATCCAACAGCTCCCGGCACATGGACACTGCCAGCTCCACCCCGTAATTCCGGATAGCTGCATCATTGTCCTTGATGGGTTCAATCACATCTTTGATTTCTTGAGGCACTTCCAGCTTGGAAAGCCTTACCAGCTGGCGCAGGGAGTGGTAACCCTGGATGAGGAGGCAGGAGATTTTCATTTTTCCAGGTCCTTTCTTGACATCCCAGTAACACAGGTACTTGATCTCAATATTATGGCAGGAGATTTGGAAGTAGGGCTCCTGGATTCTACTCCCAGACTCCTTCCCTAGGATGGTAATGCAGTCCTGCTCATGTCACTTCAGGTAATTTCTCCACATAACTTTATTCATTGCCTGACCCTGGCATGCTGACAGTGATGATACCAAAGCTGTAAATCCTTAGGCCTTACTGCCTTTTATATCCCTCTTTGCCATTTGGGCATAGAAAACCTTTTAAACTTGTTATTTTACCCCTAAGGGTTTAATTTGGCAAGCCACCTACAAATTTATCAGATGTTGAGCACCCACACTTCCCAGAAATTTGTGGAGGGTGTTCACAGACCTCTTTCAAGCCCTGATCCACCAACACAGCCTCCTAGGTCATTATTCGCTCTCCCAGCCAGAGTTATCAGATTTCACCTGTATAGGGAAGATGCCAGGGACAATGGGGCAGGTGATGCCAATGGCTTGACAATCCTTCATGAACTTGAGAAAGGTTTCTGATCGGAAGAAGAGCTGCGTGATGATGAAGTCTGCCCCAGCAAAGACTTTCTCCTTCAGGTGCCTCAGGTCTGCCTCRTAGCTTTCTGCTTCAGGATGACCCTTCGGGTAGCCTTTAGGGGGAGTGGGAAATGGGAAAAGCTAAACCAGGACAGGAGACACTAGAAATCAGCCAATCTGGGTGTGCTGTCACTTACAGCCCAGGCCCTGATGAGGGACTGCTGATTTCCCCACCTCAGACCCTGCCCCACACTCTGCAATGAAAGACATTTACCTGCCACACAGATGTCAAAGTAATCATCAAACTCATTGCGGATGTGCTTCACTAGATCAACAGCATAGTTGAATCCTTCTACCTCTTCCTCCCATTCCTCACCAACAGGGTCTGAGAAGAGAACAAATCCACAGCTCTCTCCAGCTGCTTGCTGGATTYGGATTAGTTAGTTCTGCAAAAGCCTCCCACTACCAAAAGGAAGAGAAAATGAAGCCTCAAGTTTGCAGTTTTACCCATGGACTGCTTGTCTCTACCCTTGAGCTGAAGGGACTGCTAACAAAGGGATCAGGTGAAATTCAGTCTTGACATTTGATTCCTGCAGTGGAAGGAGTCTCTAAATCATATTTCTCCATTTTACCCTGGAGTCAGTTGTAATACAACATGACCTCAGCCCTATGCCTCCTAAGTGCTCTAGGACAAAAGGATTCACCTCCACGCAATGCCATGATGTTCTTCAACCCCAGCCGCTTGGCCTTCTGCAGATGCCCTGTGATCTCGTCCTTGGTCTGGTTGCAGCATGTCATGTGGAGGATGGTCTCCAGGCCACAGTAGTTGACTGCAGTGCTGGCAATGATCATGGAAGATGTCTCCTTGTCAGACCCTGGGTCACCTGCAGGGTGCCATGTCACATCAATGAAGAGGGGACCGCCTGCTCCCATGCGATCAAACCTGTGGATTTTAGAGCTGTATTAATCTACCAGGTAGCCAGCTCCCCTCTCTATGCCTGGGATATCTTGCTCACTGCCAAACTGCTAGCACCAGGCAGAGGGAGCTTGGATGACAGCAGCAGAAGAGACAAACTGTYAAATTATGAGTTTAGCAAGTGGCCAATGTAATAAGAAGAGCTGGCATTTAAGACTGTGTGAGGAAGAGCTGAAAATCTTTTTTGGAAGAAGAGGCAACTTAATTCTTCTCTGTAGAATAAACTTCCTCCCAGCACCTCTTATCAGACTGGTGAGTCTTCTGATAGAGAGCAATGCAAGTCCCATGCCTTTTGAGAGAGGAAACTATGCTGGAACCCCCTGTTCCCAGCTTTATACTGGGAAAAAGGAACTCTTGGCTGTAGAGGCCATGGCTAGGGAAAGATGGACCAGATCTCTGTTTTTTTTCCCAAGTGTGCCTAACAGAAGAGACAAGTTCTCCCCTAACTTGTCTACCTCCTGCTCTGGACTGGAACAGGCCCTTCTGTTTGAGGTAAACCCAGCACTGACATATAGCAGTTACAAGAATTGTGAAACTCTGCATTCTCCTCCAAGTGGGGACATGGTGACTCCTGGGGCTCCCCACTAGGCCCCAGGACAACTTTTGGCTCTGTTGAGAGCTGTCACCTTTCATTCAGCATGTAGATGGGGACATCTATCTCAGAGGCTAAAACTATAGTCTTCAGTAATATAGAGGCACAAATCACAGTGGCTGGATGACCCTGAAAGCAAGTGGGATTCTCTGTTCTAGGGACATAGGCACATGGACCATCAAGTAATATTTTCTGCTTCTAATGGACACTTTTCTGCTCTGTTGTCCCCCAGCACTCTGCTTCAGCCACAGAGCACAGCAGTAAGGTTGCTCAGTCTTCCCAGAGCATGGGAGAGGGGATACAGTCTGGCCTCCTTGGAAACCCCACCATGACACTTAACTCTTCAGGGCTTCCAAGAAAAACAAGTTACCTGGTGTCCATTACCCTTCTCAGGAGGAAAGCAGAGCCCCATTACCTGCTTCGTCACCTGGAAGGGGAGACAGAGCACGGGCCTGAGCCTGCCTCATTAGCTACTCCCCAGCCCTCCACCAAAGGCATTTCATCTCTCCCCTCTCCCACCCTGCAGCCCTCACCTGGAGGTGAGATTGACAGCACCACTGGCTGTGCGTGGAGGGAAGAACTCCAAAGAGAACCACTTGTCTCCAGAGTCCTGCCGTCGGCGCATCTTCTCCCGCAGTCGCTCATGACGTTCGGCATCGAGGACAGGGGTGGAGCAGCGTGAACTGTCCTTGGAGCTCTCACTCCCACTACTGCTGCCACCATCAGACTTGGAGCTGGAGCTGGCACTGCAGGTATGTTGAGTCTCATTGACCATGGTGAACTCTCTGGTGGAGAGGAACAGGAGCACAGTGGGTATGAGAGAGAACACAGATCTTACCAAGGAGCAGTAAGTGCTGGGGTGGGCAGCATATGACTGCAGGTAAAAGGGAAGGGAAGTCTGTGCCAAGACCACCATTAAAAACAAAAAACAAAAAAAAACCCCATGCAGTTTCTTTTGCCAGGGCTCACTACAAGCTGCAGTGGGGAATCTGGCTAGAAACAAAATAAAGAAGGGTGTGTTTAGATAGCATTAGCAGAAATAACACAGCAGATGGCTTCATGCCACCTTGATACAGCTCTTCTGTGGCCGCTGGGTCAAATTTGGCTCTCAGAACAGTCAGGTCAACATCACTTTGGCCCTAAGCCGACTACAACTTAGCAAACCATGATGGCCATTTGAATCAGGTGAGGGCCTCTTTGATCTTGTGGCCTTGGACCGGACATGCCAGCAATTTGTGTTAGAGCAGCTGCCTCTTGGACATGATCATGTGCCATCTGCACAGTTTCCCTTCTGTTTATTCCCAAAAGGCAGTGTTTCTTTACAGTGTAGACAGGAGGGCAAGTGCTGATGGGGTAGGCACACGAGAATGCACAGACTATTGATTGGTCAGAAAAAAAGGAAAGAATTCCCTCTGGGTCAGGCTACTCTGACAAGTGCCAGGCTGCTCTAGTCCTCTCTGCTTTGTTCTCGCTGGCATCAACCAGTTGCATTTCTAAACCTTAGTTTTCCTCCACGAGATATACCATCTCCACAGACTTTTGTTCCCTGAGCCATCTGCTCCACACACTCAGCTCTTTCCCCCACCACACATGCTGTGCTTGTTCCCTTCCTCACCAATTGCACCTGCTTTGAAACAAGTTCAGCAGAAAGTTTCTCAGCTGACCCAGCAAGGTGTCCATATGGGCAAATTGTTCCTGGAAGGACAAACTACCAACCTCRTGTAACCATGGATCAGCATGTCTCCTGCAGAGCTGGGAAGAGGAACACACCTGGACCATCCCCTTTTCCCTGCCTTGTTGTAACATGATCAGCTGTGCTTGTTTGGCTTTACAGATGGGGAAACAGCACTGCACAGCAAGTCAGAGGCACAAGTGGGTCTAGGTTGCACAACTCTGCTTAGCTTTCTGGGCCACAACTGCATTGCTAGATATCCTCTCCCCAGACTGCTTTACTCTATGCCTTGAAAATTAGGCAGTGATTATAGACAATTAGAGAAGAGCTGCTGTGAAGTTTAYCTGCGTTATTTACTTACCTATCTGCCAAAACTTACAATCAGTAATGGGAAGGAAGGAGCAAGTTGGCTGAACACGACATAACATTGGCACCTGTTTTGGAGGAAATGGTTGCACAAGCTACTGCACTCATGGCACACTGTCCTTGTCATAAACTTTGTGGGTTTAGGTCAGCCAAGCAGACTTTGAGCTCTTCTTCCACTGTTACAGTGAAGTTGTCAATCAACCAAAAAATAAAACTTGGGGAGAAAGTCTGCTTTTACCACCTGGGGATCTCTCCAGCAGGCAGATTTGAGAAAGGAGTGCAGGGCTTCTGGTGCCAAGAGAAACAGGGAGTCTCAGATCTCTTGTGTACCAACATAGCAGGCCATGATAAACTCAGCAACACAGACCTATTGACAATTGGAGCAAAAGCAACCAAGTGCACAGTAAAAGCACTGACCAAGCTCTCATCACAGACACCTCACAGATCTGCAGGCAGAAGCTTACAGGTCTTGCAAAGAGAAAAGAGTTTGTCTAAACAGCAAAAGCAACGGCAAAATAAGACAATCTTAAACACTAAGCAGCTCCTTTGGGTCAATTCATGCTCCTCAGTGAGCCATGTCCCCACCACACTGCAAAGCTCAGAGCAGAGATCCTTGGCCCAGCGCATTGATGCTGGTCTGCACGGTGTGCCTGTTGTATTTACGTGATGCTGGCAGGACCTATTTATTTAGCTTTGAGGTGTCTCCACTGCTGGACCAGAGCTGACGCCTGAGAAGGCAATGCAGAGGTCTGCGTCCTCCCAAGCTTGATTTTGCCCCCTGCCCCAAGCTAAACTCAGCTGCATGTCTGCCAGGGACTTGGCCAGGGCCTTGCTGTCGTGGGCCACAGCATCAGGCTAACGGGCTCTACAGGGCAGAGCTGTCTCCCCTGTCCTGCAGGAGCAGGCCAGGACCCCGTGCCTGCATCTGCTTCCTTGCCTGCAGGGTGACTACCAGGACAGATGGGTGGACGCAGTGCGCACGGCCGGCCAAGGGGAAGTCCACGGGAAGGGCCCGGCAGGGGCGAAGGGGGATGCGGCGGCGGCGGGAGCGCGGCTGGCCCGGGGGCCCTGGGACGGAGGGAGAAGTGCCTTTCCCTCCGGCCGCCTCGCCTGCAGCCGAACCGCACCTTCACCTCGGGTGACCCCCGTGGGAGCGCGGCTCGGCCCGGTCGGACAGGGCTGCCTCTTCCCGAAGGAGCCGTCGGGCCGGCCGGGCCCGCTCCGGCGTGACAGCGGGAGCCGCCCCCGCCCTGCCGGGCATCCCGGCGCGGCTCCGCGGCGGCAGGAAGGGATCGGGGATCGGGGCCCTCCCCCCCCGTCCTCCCGCCCCCCCGCGGCGCGCTCACCTGCCGCGGCGCTAGGCGCTGCCCGTGGCCGGCCGCCCCATGCCGCGGCCGCCTTAAGCCCTGCCGCGGGGGCCGGCTCGCGTGCTCCGCCCGCACTTTCCCTTTCCCGACATGGCGGCGCGGCCTCAGCTCCCCCCGCGCGTCACCGCGGGGGGCGGGGCCGGGAGTGCCACCTAGCACCGCCCCCGCGGGTGAAGGGGGGCG
>NW_020450307.1:847913-928689 GCF_003343035.1 Apteryx rowi | reverse complement strand
GCCTGCGCTGGCGCCCCGTCCCCGGTACCTCAGCCTGCGCTGCTGGTCCTCCTGCGGGTGCAGCGGCCCTCGCTGCCCTTGGAGGGGAGCGCCTCTGGCAGCGGGTCTTCCCAGCAGCCCAACGTTGGGAAATGTTGTCTGTGCCAGTCTCTTGTCCTGCGTTTCCCCGCGAYATGGCTTTCCTGCAGCCTGTTGCTGTGAAGAAAGCTGTGACATGGGCTTGGTACCCTACCTTGCTGCTGTGTGGGGAGCTTCCGTGTAGAAGGAATGTAGTGTTTGCAAATGTATACGCACTGTAAAAAACTTTAAGATAAAAAAATTCTATGCACTTACCTCAAAGCCAGTGGTGGTCTGTAAATCCATGCTCTAATTTTGTAAGCAATAGTGAGATAGGCCCTCCCTAATTCTGGCTTTGCTAACTGTTGACAAGCACCTGTATATGCATTCGTTCYTCTGGTGATTTTTCCATTCCTGTGTTGTTTTTTCTTTTTTAAAGACAATCCTAGGAGAAACTCATGAAGAAGAGGATGAGATCCTTCCACGCAAAGACTATGAGGTGGGAARTTAAACAACCTGAGCTTGTAAAATTAATGTGGAAAGAACTGTGGGCAGGTTTTTGATCTGTTTGAGTTTGTAATGGGGCAGATACTCAAATTTCATCAYTGTAGTTGACATTGCATTGGCACCAGAAGAAATACTAGGATCTCAACTTGCAAGAAACTACTCTTCATTGTTATGCTTGGCAGTTCTAGGTAAAAGCCCTGTGCTCTGAGTAGAGCTTGAACACCTAATACTCAAGTCAGAGTCCTGTTAAGAAAGTTCATCTTCTGAGTCTGCTGCACTGTTCCCTTCTTTACAAGAGCCTGTAAATCTCACATTACAGTCTTATTTCCTCATGGCTGTAGAAAGCATCTATAGCTCCTTGGTCATGGCTGCCTTACTGCTCTATCTGTTGTTGTGCTGGCTAAAAGCAGATCTTCCCATTTATCAGACCCTGATTCTTACAGAAGCTTTTCTGATTTTTGTATGTYTGTATGGTAGCCCAGAGCTGTTTTGAGTAGTTGCTGTTACTGTGGATGCCGCCAGGCCAGCCTCTTACCGCTTGGCTTGGAAAGGTGAAGCTGATGCAGGCAGAAGCTAGTGGTACTTTGTGAGTGCAAACAGGCAACTCTGTTGCTTTGGACTCCATATTGTGATATAGTTAAGAATTGGTGCGCTGCATTGTTTGTCTGGAGAGGAGTTGCTATCTAGTACTTCTCTTGTAGTCAGAGGTTAGATATAAAGATTTAATGCTATACCCTGCACTGTCAAACTGGGGGTATTTAAAAAAGAAAAGTCTAAATCTGTACATTATGACTTCTTTAAATTAAAGTTGTATTTAGTCACTCATATGTTTTCATTTACTTATTTTTCTCAGCTTGGGCAAGGAAATTTGGTCTGTTCTTTCATTTCCTAGTTCGCAGGGTCTGGATCTATTAGAAATATTTAAATGAAGTTGTTCCTAGAAGTTTTTCCATTCTTTCTTTTCTTGGCAGTACCTACTGTGGGGACAGTATTTCTGTAATCTTTGAGAAGGTCTTCTGTCCTTAGGTTCTTTTGCACAGTCTGTCACAGCTGATTCATTCTGGTTTACCTTTTGGTGTTTTTCCAGAGCTTGGATTATGATCGCTGCATTAATGACCCATACCTGGAAGTTTTGGAGAGCGTGGACAACAAGGTAAGATCTTTTTTTTCTCTTTCATTAGCTTGAGAGGTAAAGCTGTAGAAATATTCTTCTCCAGAGGAAGTTTTTTTTTCTTTTCTTTATGAAAGAAATCCTGTTTGCTGTTTTGGTTTCTCTATGAAAAGGATAAAAATAGTTTTGGAGATTACAGCTCCCAGCATCTGTTCTGAATTTCAGATTTAAAGTGAGGTGTTTATTGCTTTCAATTCCCTGTTTTCAATTCACTCTTGGCACCATCTCCTGTTGGTTTATCAGTCCAGCTGTAATTCATCTAGAATGAAAACTCAGTATTGTTTTGACTTGGCTTCTGTTTTTACTTGGGGTTTTTTTTGTTGTTGTTGTTTTTTTTTCCCCCCTCCCTAAACAGAAAGCCCGGAGATATGAAGCAGTGAAGTGGGTGATGGTGTTTGCCATTGGAGTCTGCACGGGACTGGTAAGGATCGTGCTGTTTGAATCAGGAAATTTCAGGACACTGAGCAGGAATCACTAAAAGTAAATGGCCAAAAAGTAAAGAGGAGAAAAAATGTTATTCATGAAGTGGAGGTCTTAGTAGATGTAGTTGTTTTTTGGGAATTGCAGCACATTATTGCTAGATTATTTTCTGGGGAGCCTTTTTGTCTTTCAGATCTTGCTCTGTTTTCTTTGCAAAGTATTCTAGCAAATCCTTTAATTCTGCATTAGGGAAACTTGTCCAAAGTGAACACTTAATAAAATAGGATGTCAATTTACAGTTGAACTGTATTTAATATTCTGAAGTACTATCTTCTCTGGATGTGCTTTCCAGAGTGTTTAAAAATTACCTCTGTTCGCTGTATGCCTTAAGTTTAAGACTAGCTTTCTTCTGTACTCTGAAGTGTGTTATGGGTGTTAAAAGCACTACCAGATTAACAGTCTGAAATACATCACTTTAGGAATAATTATGAGATGGGTCCGTCCCAGGGAAAGCAAGGGAGGYGGCACATCTGAGCTTCCAGTTTTACTTTGCTCTGACACCACTTTTCCCTTCTTCATTCTCTGTCCTCTTACATATGCATACCTCTAGTAGGACTTGCTGAACACTGGTCTTTTTTACTTGTGTGTAGTAATTTCTGATGGTAGGTCTGTCTCCTTTTCACAGGTGGGCCTCTTTGTGGATTTCTTTGTACGGCTCTTTACCCAGCTCAAGTTCCGGGTAGTACAAAACTGTATCTTTTATATAGCGTCTACCTTCCTGTTGGACTCCAGCGATCTCTTCCTTTGTAATACCATGCTTTTGCTTGGGCAAGTTGGCTCTTTTAGAGATTTCTGCCATCAGTTAGCTTGTTGATTAATTAAGTTTTCTACTTGCCTGCATGCTTCAGTCCTTGAAACCAAGAAATGGTTCCAGTATCAGCATGTAGGAAAAGGCTAGTCCCTGAAAGTGTAATGAATGCTTTCCCTTGCTTGTAGTTCAGTTGGGAGCTCTGCAAAGGAAGCCTGGGTCATGTCAGATGCCCTGCCTGGATTAGGAAATGCAGGCTTGGCTCCTGRTGCCAGTGGGACCCCCAGACAGTACCAAATGATTGTGTGTTGGTGGTGGGAAGCTCTGTTTTCCTTGACTCTCTCTGCAGCGGTGGAAGAATGCACTGAGAAAGGGTGTCTTGCCCTGTCGCTGCTGGAGCTGCTGGGGTTCAACCTGACCTTTGTCTTTCTTGCCAGTCTTCTGGTCCTGATCCAGGTAAGACTGAGGTCCACTGCTCCTACTTAAGCAGCCATGCTTTGCCCTCACACAGATCTGGTGTGTGAGGTTTGCTTGCCTGCCTGCCTGAAGCATTCTCTGCCCCAAGATCTCAAGCAGACTTTACAGTGCTAATTACTTATGGTACTTAGGCAGGCAGCRTCTCTTGGTCCCTTGCTGTGCTTGCTGGCAAAGGATTGTCGGTTAGCTATGATATTGATGCAACACAGTGTGTTTTCTCTCTGCAGCCTGTGGCAGCCGGATCAGGAATTCCTGAGATTAAGTGCTACTTGAATGGGGTAAAGGTTCCAGGGGTTGTGCGTCTCCGGACAGTGGTGTGCAAAGCTATGGGAGTGCTCTTCAGTGTGGCAGGAGGTAAGAAGGGTTGAGGTGCCCTGATCTTGCTGGGGTAGGGAGTTATTAACAGCAGGAAGTGCTGACGCTGCTGTCCGTAGGGCACAGAAGGCTACTTTTGCCTTTCTAGTGAAGTGATTCTGATGGACTGGAGCCAAGTCATGAGCCCTGAATGCACATACAGAGTAGAAAACTGACAGAAGGGTCAGAACTATCTGGGGAATGGATATATTTCTAGGTGAGCTAGTCAGAAGTGGCTCTTTGTGGCTCAGTCTGAGAGGGAGGCCTGAGAATTCTCCGGAACGTGTTATCTAGAGCAGCCTTAAGGAGGCTATGCCATAGGCAGCAGGGCACAGAGAGCAACTTGGAGAGTTCAGAGTCCTTGTAACAGCTGTCTTTGCGTCCTCCTGCCCATTTGAAGTGCCAGATCTGTGCATGTCTGTTCAGACTGCAGCAGGAGGGCAGGAAGGGTCAGCACTTCCCTCCACCCTGAGCATCTTTGGCTGTCACTGGAGTTACGGCTGCAGTGATTGCTGCAGTGATCTCGGAGCTTTGGTCTGGGGGAGAGGGAGGAGCTGCCTCTGCTCGTTCAAGGTTATGGGCCTCTGCCATGGCTTGGGAGTGGTGAGCCAATCTCTCCTGGCGTTTACAGCAAGGGAGGGAGAGGYGGAATGTGCTGCCTCATCAATCCTGTTTTTCCAGGTCTTTTTGTCGGGAAGGAGGGTCCAATGATCCACAGTGGTGCTGTCGTGGGCGCGGGTTTGCCACAGGTTAGTACTGGCCTAGGGCTCTAGGCTGGGTGAGGTGTGGAAGCCCTGTTTCTCTTCCCTGGCTCCTGACTGAAATACGGTGTTGGGTTGGATTGTCTCTTGGCCATAATGCTGACTGCGGTGAGCAGACTGAGGGGACCCTAGTTCTTCTCCCCTTCCACATACTTAATTGGGATAATCTTAGACTCACTTTGGGGACAGACTGGTTGTGAGATTCCTGTCCTTGGCCTTGTGTTGCCTGTTTCCAGGCTGTGACTTCCTAAGTGTACAGGCATCACCGCTACTGGCATGAGATAGGTGTGTGCTTCCTTGCTTTTTCCCTGTGCCGTGTTCTGTGGGTGGTACAGGCTTGAGAGAAGTCCAGCAACAGGGCTCTAGGTGACTGAGATGGTGACTCCTCCTTAGTTGGAGGTTAAGGTCTCAAGTAACCTAGATGCTGAAGGAGTTGAGACCTAAAAGAAATCTTTTTTTTAATTTAAAAAAAACAGCCTTTTTTTGAGCTTCCTTGGTCCCCTGGGTACAGATGTTGACTCATAGCTCATTGGCACAGGAGCGTGAGTGCTACTCACAGGGTGTTGGTGTGTCTGTCTGTGCTGAGTGGGGGCAGAAACCAATTCCTTTCTCCAGGAAAGTGCTTGCTGCTCTGACACCCACGTGAGGGGAGAGCTGAACATCTCTTGTATGCCAAGAGTGAACTCTCCAGAAAATTGAGTAGAGATCAGCAGTTCACACCACCGCTTTGCAAGAGTACTCTGGGGAGTAAGCTTCCAGCTTCTATTTCTCTAAATGAAATCTGCCGATAGATCGACTGATGACTTACTGAAAAGCAGTTTTCCATGTGTTTTCATTTCTCTGTTCTGTAGCTGGGCTTGTAGAGGCAGAAGAGCTTTGTCTCGGGGTTAGTGCATCATAGGAATATGGTGGGAAGAAGGGGTTGCTTTAGTAGACGAGCATTTTTTTTCTGATATCTTTACTCTGTTTGTAGTTTCAGAGCATCTCTTTGAGGAAGATCCAGTTTAACTTTCCCTATTTCCGCAGTGACAGGTACTGTACCCAAGATACGGAGCAGGAGGGGAGAGGAAGATGAAAAAGTAGACTTCCTTGGGAGGAGGGCAGTTGGTTTTCCAGTTTCTCTAGTGTCCTGCAGTCTCATGCTGCAGCAAGGCAGTGTCAGGGTATGTAACTTGACTCTTTCATGCTGCCCTTAATGGATCCCAGCTCTGGTCTCCATACTCATCGCTGTTCTCTTGTGCTGCCCAACAAATTCCTACCTGTTCATTAACCCTTCAGGCTGAAGGGTTAATGGTTTAGCTGTTGGGAACAAGCTAGGTTATGCACCCTTATGACCAAGATAGGCTGCAGAGAAGACTGGTCCACCTGACTCTGAACAAAATCTCACCCTTCCCTCTGTGTGCAGCTCTTTCAAGTGATGCTGGAGACCCAAGGTTTGGATTTATTCTCTTATACTGGGCAGTCACATAGTGCTTCAGTACTTTGTTCTGTATTGGTGCTCTGGAAGAAGAGAATGATGCTGCAATGACTTCTCCATAAACGGTGTTGCCTGCCATTGCAGCACTCCTCCCAGCTGCCACTCGTGTATCCCTGGGTCATTAAATGGGAATAGTTCCGTACTTTGCAAAACCTGAGCACCTCCAGAGCTCTACTCCGATAAACTGACATTGTTGTCTCCTTCATTTCAGAGACAAAAGGGACTTTGTATCTGCTGGAGCTGCTGCAGGGGTTGCAGCTGCCTTTGGGGCCCCAATTGGGGGCACTCTTTTCAGCTTGGAAGAAGGCTCCTCCTTCTGGAACCAGGGGCTTACATGGAAAGTGGTGAGTAATGACCAGCTCTTTCTATGCGCCTCTTCCCTGAGCTGTACCTTGGGGATGGCGTACCTGTGAGGGCATTCAGATTTTCCTGTGTTTCGTCCTGAACTCTCCTGGCAGAAGAGATATTGCTTGCTCTATCAGTGACCAGGAAATACTATGGCAGAGAATCAAGAGCAGAGATGAGTCTAGTGATATCTGTAACCGCTGGACAACTCCAGCAAGTTTAGTGTAGGCGGGAGAAAGGGCTTTGTGCCTGGGCTGCTTGCAGCACAGTCCTGTGGAAGCAGAGTGGGCAGGCGCTGGATTTCTTTCTGCTCCCTTCTGCCTTGGGGAGCTGTATTGCAACAATGTTCTGCACCTTCAGGCTGGTGATTTCTCTGCCTTCAGTGCTTGATTTGATGGAGTTGACAGTGTTCTGAAAAGATATTGGATTTCATGATGCCTTTCATATTTCTTATGCCAAATGTCCTGCAACTCTGTTGGAGCCAATGAAGACTTCAATTCTAATTCTTAACAAGCTACATTATTGCCTTGTAATTAGTTTTCCACTGCAAATTGGCATCTGTGACAAATCATGAGCTTTCACTGCAGGAATAACTGGGTGAAGTTCCTGACTTCTTGTTCAGGAAGCCAGATCACATGTTTATAATGGACCATTCTAGTTCTGATCTTTTTTTGCATCAGGGAATAGGTGTTAAACCTCAATAGGACCATTTTTGTAAAGCTCCAGAAGGCTCTGAGGTTCCCTTTTCCAGGTGTAAGTCTCAAGGAAGAGCTGACTGTTTCAATCTTATATCTGGAAGTGTTCATTTCTTTCTACTTCTTTATTTCCTCAGCTTTTCTGTTCCATGGCTGCCACCTTCACCCTGAATTTCTTCCGCTCTGGGATTCAGTTTGGAAGTTGGGGGTCTTTCCAGCTCCCTGGGCTGCTGAACTTTGGGGAATTTAAAGTAAGTTTTAGTGATGTTATGTTTTCCCCTCTGGTCTCTTTGGTTTGGTGTTTCTTGCTGGTTTTGTAGATACATACTTGTATTTGAGTGAAGGGTAGCTGATATTTAGCTGCAATGTTTAAAGCATGAGACAGGATTGTTCTGCTTTGGTCACTGCTGATGAGAGTCTGCTGTGGAGACAGAAGTATTGGTAAGGAATTGCAGCAACTACTCTGATGCATTTTTATGTTTTTCTGCCCTTAGTGCTCTGAGTCTGATAAAAAATGCCATCTCTGGACAGCTGTGGACTTGGGCATCTTCATTCTGATGGGGATTGTAGGAGGTCTTCTTGGAGCCACCTTCAATTGCCTGAACAAGAGGCTCGCTAAGTACCGTATGCGGAACGTTCATCCCAAGCCAAAGCTGGTCAGGTATTTCTGCTGCCTTGAGTTTGTGCAGGTATCTCTGATCTTTGTTCAGTGTCCTAAAGCAAAGGTATTGATCTAGAAAGCTCAGTGAGAGGGATTTGAGGAGATCCCAGATCTATTCCTATTGAAATCACAAAATGAAGCATCCATGGAGCTTGAAAGAGAGTACCAGAAACCAGATGTTAAAGTCCTTCTCCATTTCTGTAATTACTCTGGTAGTATAAAGAGAGCTGGGGTCCCCTTGTAAGGGCTATGAAGGGAGCTCTTTATAGCAACTGCTATAGCTGAACAAACCAGAGCTTTATCTCCGTGCTGTATTTTTCTATGTAATGGCCAAACAGATGTGGAAGAAACAACTGATCCCATTCATTTATTAATTATCTTGATTAATTAAATCCACAATTGGATTCTATCTGTGTCATTTAGAGAGGGGATTGCCATGTAATTCTGGAAAATAGCTGTTTGTCTGCTGTAGACAGAATTCCTAAATAAAAAGCCCAGGTTTAAAAAAAAAAAAAAAGTGTATTTTGCCTGCTAGGAAAGAAAAGAGATAGAGACTACACATCATGCTGTCCGTGCTGTCTAGACAGGATAGACTTTTACACTGTAAGATCTACAGAACATAATTCCATGTGAACAGCCTCATCACAGAACCCTTCCCTATGGCTTTTTATATGTGACTGCCATTTGCTCTCTGGGCAGAAATAGCTGCTCTTTGGGGAAAGTAATAAAAAATGGAGTTAATGCAATCCCTGGCAACCAAGTCACAGTTTGGCTCGACTTAGCAGGGTCCCCTGTTTTACATGTTAAACAAACTGTGGTGGCTGTTGAGGCTACTTCCTCCTGCAGCCTTTTCACAGCTGTGTGCAGGCCTGGGACTGGGTGAAAGGTCCGAGTGTGGCTTCAGTGTGTGTCTTCTACTGTGTGCTTGCAGAGTCTTGGAGAGCCTGCTGGTGTCACTGACTACTACAGTCGTCGTCTTTGTAGCTTCCATGGTTCTGGGGGAATGCCGACAGATGTCTTCCACCAGCCATAGTGGCAATGGTACTCTGAGCTTGCAGGTAAGGGTTCTTATGTGAAGAGTGCATGCCCCTGTAGTATTAATCACCTTCCAGAGAAGCACTGGCAGAAAATGAGCTCTTGACAATGTACATTACATGCACAGAACTTCAGTGAAAGCCTGCATACACTGGTGGGAGCTCAGGGTGATAATGAAAGCTGCCCTTTCTKCTTTCCTACTTTGGCAAAGCAGCTCAAGCTGTGAATCAGGGAGCCCATTTGTGCAGCAGGCCCCATATCTTCTATTCATGTTTTGGATTGAACTTCCCGAAGTGTGTGCTGAAAGCCCTGCACAGAAGGGTTACTCCCATTCTGCACAAAGGAAAATGTAGCAGGGACTGGGGTTTAACTTTGTCCTTTGTGTTCTGCGTTAGGGTATGTCCGAGGATGTGAATTCAAGCATCAAAACATTTTTCTGCCCAAATGAAACCTACAATGACATGGCAACACTCTTCTTCAACCCCCAGGAGTCAGCTATCCTGCAACTCTTCCACCAGGATGGTGAGTAGCTAGGAGACAGTACCCCTGCCATGCTTAGGCTTCAGAGCTTCCTCTTGCTTGAAACCATGCTGTCATAAGAATCACAAGGCTAAGAACATCTTCAGGCCTTCATGGCTTTGGGGATCTGACAGTATACTAGGTGAAGGCCCTCTCCATAGGAAGTAAGGCCTATTTCTCCTCTCTTTTCATTCACTTAGTGTCTTCATGGGTGTTTATACTGTGAGATTAGGGAGCTGTTGTGAGGCAACAGTCTGCTGTGAGCTGAGGGGTGGATGGTCCAAGACTACCAGCTTGGTCCAACAGGCCTGTGCCCCTTTAGTCATGATTCTTCTTGTGTTGCAGGTACTTTCAGCCCAGTCACACTCTCCTTGTTCTTCCTTCTCTATTTCTTACTCTCCTGCTGGACATACGGGATCTCTGTGCCCAGTGGTCTTTTTGTGCCATCACTGCTTTGTGGGGCTGCCTTCGGACGCCTGGTCGCCAACCTCCTCAAAAGGTGCACTGAGTGTGTGTGTGAAAGATGTGCTGCAGATGCACACTGAGCTCCCAGTGAGGTTATTCTAATCTCAGGGCTCTGTGTTTCACCCTAGCTATATTGGCTTGGATCACATCTACTCAGGAACCTTTGCACTGATTGGGGCAGCAGCATTCCTGGGAGGAGTGGTCCGCATGACGATTAGCTTGACTGTCATCCTGATCGAATCCACCAATGAGATCACTTACGGGCTCCCAATAATGATCACCCTCATGGTGAGTGCAGGGTCTTAGCTCTGGCTTCTTGAAGTCTGCTTGAAAGCTGGCTAGTCCTGATTCTCTTCCTCTCCCAGGCTATGAGCTAAGGAGTCTTGTACCTGGAGCAGAAACTCAGTAGATCTTCTGTTTGCTCTGCAGGTAGCCAAATGGACGGGAGACTTTTTCAACAAAGGCATCTATGACATTCATGTGAACCTGCGAGGAGTGCCCCTCCTGGAGTGGGAAACAGAGGTGGAAATGGATAAGTAAGGTTGCCCTTCTTGGCAGGGCTGTGGGTTAGTTTGTCATAGGTTCTGGCTCAGAAAGTAATGATGTGGTGGGGGGACAGTGCTTTTTCCTCTCTGATGAACTTGGTTGCACCAGCTGCTGTGAGAGGGGTTGGAAGCTGTGCATGAAGCCGGCAGCAGGAAAGATGTGCTAGAGCCCTTTCTGAGGAAGGGTGAAGAAATGGAAATCTGAGGAGCAGATCTTTGAGGCTCAGCAAGAGCTTGGTGAAAATGCTGTTGCACTGGCCTTTGCTCCTCGCAGAATTTCATGTTTTTTCCTCCTGCCTTCCTTTCCCAGTAGTGTGTAAATACCTGTTATGTTATCCTAAGTTGGAATCTTTGTCCTTGCCTCTAATGCATCATTGATACAATGTTATATTTAAAAAAAAAAAAAAAGTGCTAGGACTGCTAGAAGAGCAGCAATGATGTGCGCACCAGTGCAAGGACCTGCCAGAAGTAAACCACAGCAGATTGCTTCAGGATCTCTTTTTTGGAACTAGCTTGTTTCCCTGCTTTTCTGTCACTGACATGATGCATGCAGCAATTCCGGTTTTGTTTCCTCAGGCTACGAGCCAGTGACATCATGGAACCCAACCTGACATACGTCTACCCCCACACCCGGATCCAGTCCCTTGTCAGCATCCTGCGCACAACTGTCCATCATGCCTTCCCTGTAGTGACTGAGAACCGTGGCAATGAGAGGGAGTTCATGAAGGGAAATCAGCTGATAAGCAACAACATCAAATTCAAGGTAGGAAGTGGCTTGTTCAATAAGTTGAAGGGTAAAGAGCTTTGTTGTGCAGGTAGAAGGCACCTTCCCATGTTATCTAGGCTTTTGGAAGTGCAGGATTCAGACCAGACATAAGCAGCTACTGCAATGCGAAATTTTTGAGGACTCAGTTTCTTTCTGTTCTTCCGGTTATGTGCAAAGGCAGAATAAAGGGCTACACTCCAAGAAGCAAAAGTTAAAAGGGCCCTAAGTAACCACTCAAGGGTAGAGGTGGAAAAAGGTTTGGATTCAGCACTGAAGTACTGAACCCAGCATTGAGATCAGTACTAGGTGCCTAAATGTTTCTCCTCTTTGTGGGATGGGGAGAATGTTTTACTCTCTTGATAAACTTAAAAACTGAATGAAGGTCAGGGGAATGGAAAATGAATGCATTGGTGACATACTCATGCCCTGGCAAAAAGGGTGTCAGACTATCTAAACTCCAGCTTCTCTGCCCAATGAGAGTACAGTCCTTCTGTTTTTGTGTTTGTTTTTTGTTTTTTTTGTTGTTGTTGTTTTGGGGTTGTGGTTTTTTGGTTTTTTTTTTTTTTTTTTTTTTTTTTTTTTTTTTTTTTTTACAAGTGCCTGTAGCAGCAGTGACTGAGAAACACCTTATCTGGTGATATAAAGCTGTAATCAAATAGTTAATAGTCTCTCTGTGATAATTGTTAACCTGCTCAGTGGGTACCTGAAAATTGCTTGTTGTGTCCAGAAATCTAGCATCCTTACCCGAGCAGGAGAGCAGCGCAAGCGGAGTCAGTCCATGAAATCCTACCCTTCAAGTGAATTGCGTAACATGTGCGATGAGCACATAACAACAGAGGAGCCACCAGAAAAGGAGGATCTGTTGCAGCAAATGCTAGAGAGAAGGTGAGATCTGGGCAGGGACAAATGTATGGAAACAGGGTGTTTCTCATGATGCTTCATACTGCTCTGACTTGTCATCCCATATGTCAAAGGAAGCAATGCTAGTATCCCCATTTTTAAGAGAAGTGACTTGGCAGGTCTCAACAGCCAGAGCTGGTACTCAAGACACCTGTGACTGAGTCCTAGTCTAATGCCTGATGATGTCCAACCTGTTAACTTAAATTTTGTTCAAACGCCCATCCAGAAATATTTCCTGGAGGGGTTGGAATGCCTGGGGAAATGCCCTGTCTATAGAAACTGATGTTGTCTTGTCTGCAAAAATCTGAGGGTGCTGCAAAGCCCCCTGCTCCAGAGGAAAGGAGCTAATGGCCTGGTGCCATAATACTGATACCACTTTTCTGGAAACTGGGCTGAGTCACCAGGCTTGTATTGCAATTATTTTCAAGCAGAAGCCCAGTCTAATAAAGCACTTGCTAACCTAGTGATCATGACATTTCTGAGTGGAGTCATGAATGTGAGGTTGCTTCATCAGATGCTTCAGCATTTATTAAAATCTGAGTAATTTGGAACTGAAAATTGGTTTAGGAATGAGTGATCTGAAACTGAGTTAGGAGACTACTTGCATTTTGCTACTGTTGAAATACTCTGCCCATAGTAGTGGGCACTTGACCCCTCTCTGCTTTTCTGTACAATGGAGAAAAGCCTTGTTTGTCTCCTAGCAAGAGTCACCTGAAATGTTCAGGAGAAGGTTGCAAAGAGCTGAATAGCTGTTGTGTTTGTTCTTTGGGGTCTATCCTCAAGTTCATGCAATTTATAACATGTGGTGTTAAATTCATCACAGATATACTCCCTACCCCAACCTGTACCCTGACCAGTCACCCAGTGAAGAGTGGACCATGGAGGAACGCTTCAGACCTTTGACCTTTCATGGCTTGATCTTGCGCTCGCAGCTGGTCACCCTCCTTGTCAGGGGGGTTTGTTACTCTGAGAGCCAGTCGGTGAGTCTTCCTGATTTGGAAGTGTAGCAGAGACATCCCCACCTTCTGAGCTGAGGGGGTTGGAGAGCATATTCCTGGGTTGCCAAAAAGAATTTGCCTACTTTTACGTTTTAAGAAATACATCTTATGCTTTAAAA
The DNA here is from genome assembly GCF_003343035.1 of Apteryx rowi. Lineage (NCBI taxonomy): Eukaryota > Metazoa > Chordata > Aves > Apterygiformes > Apterygidae > Apteryx > Apteryx rowi. The sequence continues at coordinate 915,609 of NW_020450307.1, read as the reverse complement.
GCTGCAGCTGGATAATGCTGWATTAGTTCTCTCTTGCAGCTTTAGAATGAAGAAAATTGAATTTCTGTTTAAGCACACCCCCCACCCCCAGGAAAAAAGGACAGTTATTGTTTAAATTAACTACCTGTTGCATAAAGGTGCCATCCCATCAGGATTGGAACATGGAGGGCAGATCTTAATTAGGAATAGGGCAACCAGCAGAATATACTGTGTGTTTTTACTGCTGTGTGCCAGGGTCTTACCAGGAGAGTATCAGCTCTATCACTGAGATCAGTATGAGTATTTGTTTTTGAGGCCCATCTTCCACGAGGCTGTTTGCTGCTGCCCTCCAGTGTTGAGTATAGATCTGTCACGAATTGGAGAGCAGATCCATCACTCCCTCAGCTAAATGCCTGGTGTGGATTTGGGCTTGCACTGCTGCATTATGAGATGAGCTGCTACAAGTGCCTCTCCAGAAGTTGTGTGTGGGCATGGGGGGAGGAGATCAGGATGAGTGTGGGGATGTAGGAGTCATTGTTTGCTGTGCTGCTTGCAGCCCACTGTGCTGTCTGGAAAGATGACAAATCCATTCAGTGGGATTTGTTTTAATTGTAGAGTGCAAGTCAGCCTCGTCTGTCCCATGCAGAGATGTTAGAGGATTACCCCCGCTATCCCGATATCCATGACCTGGACCTCACATTGCTGAACCCTCGCATGATAGTGGTAAGAGATGCACTGCAATGTGACAGTGTTTCCTGATGCATGTTTAGGACTGTCCCAGACCTTTAAATGTTTATATATTCCCCTGTGAACCCAGGCTGGGGGAACCCAGGTTGGGTAGGCTCAGTAGTAAATCTTAAACCCTGTATTGGAACACTTTCCCTTTCCTTAAAGGCTGAGAGCAGGTTCAAGTCTACTCTTGGGTGCAGTGACAAAACATCCTGTACTTCTCATGCATTCAGCCAGCCTTGTCTGCATGTGGAAATCACTTGTCATATCTGCTATGAGGTAATGTCCCACATAGCTGCTTTACTTTTGGAGTAAGACTCTGCCTGTCTAGTTTACCTTCCTCAAAATTAGACTCTTGCTTGAGTGAGACGGGACTGGCAGACTGCTAGTATCTATCTGGAGCTACCAACAGTGTGCTGCTAGCTCTGTCAGTGGCAGGATTGTCATTCTCTTTGTGGCAAGAAGGTTACTGTGTAGGCTAAAGTGCTTTTTCGGTATAGATTCTTATTTTCATGCACTTGCATTTTCCTGCTCAGAGACTTTTTGCAGCATGGGGCTCTTGTTTAAGATCATGGATTACAGCGTTCAAGCAAATTGTTTGTGACAAATTCAGGTTTTTGAAAGTGAAATAATTTCTTACTGGTGGAGAAATAGAGGATGCCTGCAGTCTAATACCCTGTCCAGAGATCAGTAAATTGGAGTCAGCACTAAGGAACTGTAGGAATTTTGTTAGTGATTTCCTGAGGTACTGAAAATGCATCTTGTAAATGATATCATCTTTATTTTTACTTAGGATGTCACACCATACATGAACCCATCACCGTTTGCTGTCTCTCCAAACACTCATGTGTCACAAGTCTTCAACCTGTTCAGGACGATGGGACTCAGACATTTACCAGTTGTGAATGCAGTGGGAGAGGTGAGTCCTTATTTCCATTTTGTCCTAGTTGAGCAAGGAAGCAGCTATGTTTTCATAATGCTCTGCCCTTTGGGAGAATTAAGATCCATTTTAGCATGAAACAGGTAAGTTTTAATGGGATCAGCAGGTGATCTTCTTGAGGCCCTGAAATGTCATTGATTACTGTGACTTCATTACCATCTGTTGTGTTGAAGCCTCCTCCCTCCCAAAATGGGCAGGACTTGCTATCTCTCTTCTGTCTCTGGCAGCAAGTGGAGGCTCTTTCTGTCTTGTACCCGTTGAGAGACCTTGAGTCCATCAGGGGCCACTAATTTGGCTTCATTTTTGACAGCTTTATCCAAGGCCAAGGGCAGAATTTCCTGTGTTTTGGAGCAGGAGGTTTTCCTGTTGGACAGGAACTTGCATTCTGTTCTTACTCGTAGGAGCAGCAAAATAAAGAAGTCCTTGAATGGTTTGTGCTTGCTTCACTTTAGTCATCTCTTTGCCTTCTACAGTGCTCAGGAATAGTCAGCAGGTGTCAGTAACATCCTATAAATATAATGACAAACCATGTTTCCTTTAAGCCTGAGCAGGAAAACAAAATCCTGACAATAGGCATAACTGGTCTGTCCTATGAGACAGTAGTGCTTGTTTGGTGGTGTGTGGGTGGTTTTTTTGTTTTTTGTTTTTTGACTTCTCAGGGTTCCTAATAGCTACCCCACAGAGCCTGTGTTGAAAACAAGAGCTCCTGCAGTACTAGATACTAGAGAGCAGCCTAGTTTTAAACTCTTCCACTGTGTAAAATCACTGAGGTGTTTCATCCACTGAAATGCTGGTTTAAGAGTTCCCCGAGGAGGCTGGAAGAGGGCCCTTTTGTGACCTGCCAGCTAGTGATGGCCAGTGTGCAGTCAGCACTTAACTAGTCTCTAGCATCTCTCCGTTTTGCTCCTTAAAGTTTCTCAGAATGTATCTGATGTGAACTGTCTGCAGTCCTGTCAGGTGGCAAACCAGATAGATAAGTCTATAATGAAGCCATAAGACACAGCTTGTCATTTCCAATTGTAGTTTTCATTTTCCATAGGGTTTAATTGCATCCATGTGCTCTCTAACAAGGACACTTTATAGAAGAAAAAATGATTTCCCTTCCTAGCAGGGGTAAATATTGCTGTGTCTAAACACAACACCAGCAGTTAAGCTGTCCATTTGGATATAGCTAAAGCAGTGGGCATTGCCTGTAGATAAGTTCTGGGAGGGGGGGGGTTCTTTTGGCAAGATTTGAACTTGAGCCCATTTTAACTCTGTTTTGGTTAAGAACTGTTTGCAGGTTCCCGCTTGTGTGTGTTTTGTTTTGTTTTATTTTTTTTGTTGGAAAGAACAACAGCTCTACCATGTGCATCTCTTAGCGGCACATCTGTGATAATGACTTGTATCTTTTTTCCTCTTTTCTTCCTCTTTAAGATTGTTGGGATAATCACTCGGCACAACCTGACCCACGAATTTCTGCAGGCAAGACTGCGACAACACTATCAGACCATTTGATGCCCCTGCCCACCCTGCCCCACTGTCGGTGTGGCTACCTCCCTCTTCCAAGCCTGCACACGCGCTCGCATTCTGCTTGGACCCCACAAGGCCCAAGACTTGCCGTTTGGCTTCTCACATGCATATCAAGCCTGGGGAACTGGAAAACATCTTGCTAGCCAGAGAATTAGAGGAGCTGCCTGAGTCCAGGACTGTTGACTGGTCTCAAGCACTTGGTTTGACCACTCTTGATCCAAATTTTTTCTCTTCCTGTGCCCCAGCTATCTCCTTTATCAGATGTTGTCCTGACATTGTACGTTCTACTATTTTGTTTTGGGTTGGGTTGGGGTTTTTTTTGTTTTAAGATGGTTGGAAAAAAGGATCATCTAGTTCCACTGTGTCCTGTGCAGAGAACTGCAGCATCTTTTCTCTGTCCTTCTCCTCTGTGTCTCCCTTTTCCTCTTCCTCCCTTGTTCCTGCAACTGTTGCCTTATTTGTGTAAGAAGGGGATTGCAGCCAAGGCTGAGAGGAGATACTGCAGTTTGAAGTTTCAAATAGCTGTTCTGGAGGATAGCTTTTCTTGAAAGCTGTATTAAAAAAGACCAAATCTTTGGAAATGCATCTCTCCTTGCCAGTGCTCCATAGCCCCTATTTTTCCACTGGCTTGGTTTGTTCCTAATTTCTTTCCTCCTTTCAGGGGAGAGAGTCCCTTCTATGACTTTTTTGATAGCAGCTGACTTCTGAAAGCATCTCAGTAAGTCAGGAATCCAAAACTGTTCTGTTCCAATTACTCTTTGGGTTTATAAATGTTTAGTACACTTGCAGAGCATCTCAGAAGAGGGAGACCCCTTTTTCCCTGTTAGCTGTTGCTGCTATTATCTCCCTGTAAGAGACTCTTCTAAGGCACTTTGTGGCACTCCACTTTGTCACTACCCTGACCTCCTGCATTTCTTAGCATTTATAAGCACTGCATCCTTGTACTGCTCCAGCAGTGAGAGCCAGGGACACCTTTCCAGCTGGGGCTGTGGATCAGGGAACCCCACTTTCTCAGAGCATAGGGAAGTGGTTGTGTCTTCCTGGAGGCGACTGTAACTGATACCCTGTCTCTGGGCTTGGCTAACTTATCTCTGTGTTGTGAGAGGAGCTGGTGTAACTTCAGACTACCGTATAGGAAGGATACTTGGTGCTGGTGACTGACTGGCAGGACTCTACTGTGGGGTGCTAAGTGGGGCTGTCTGTGGCTCTGAAAATGCTTGGAATAATGTTAGCAACTGCAACAGCCAAATGTCTGTAAGGGTAAAATCAGCACTTATAGAAGCCAGTTGCAGCCAGCTTGGTGCTTTAGCAGGTACCATCCTGGCCAGCACCTGTATTGTTCCAGCAAGCGCCTGCCCTTGTGAGTTTTGCATACAGATAACCCTCCGTGGGAAGCCAGCGTTGTGCCTCTGGGGGATGCAGAACTGATTGGCTTGATAAAGCACAGATCATTCTCTCGGCCAAGAGACTGAGCCAAGTAACATGGGGAATGTATCCCAGGGAAAGCTTCTCCACAGCCTCTGAGCATTCCTTTTAACCTGTTGTCTGCCATAAGGGGTCTAGCTAAATGAGTTATCTGTGGCAGGAGAAAATCAGACAGTATTGTATTTTCTAAATCCAGGAGCTGATCTGTGTTGAAGATTCTCCTGGCTAAGCATAGGGAAGCTGTGCCCTTTTGTTATGTGTGTCAGGACACTAAAGCTGTTAGATCAGCCTCTTCGGCTGACTTTGAGGAAGCTGCTTGTTCCAGGGCAGTGCTCTGCAAGCTGCTGGTTGATGAGCTCTACTACAGTTGGGGCTAGGTAGATCTCTGCTTTGAGGAATGGATGTTATAGCCTTTCTGCAAAGGAAGGAATGAGCCGTGGTACGTGCTGTGGCAGTTGTTGCAAAGGAAGTTGTGTGTCCCAGGACCCTTCCGTTAATCACAGGCACTATCCAAGACTGCTTGGGTTCTGGCCTACCTAAAGAGCAGGAATACAGCATTCTTTTCTCTTTTTTACTGTGGGGCTTGCAGCAACAACTTGTCTCCACCACTGAAAATAGTTTTGCTGGTTTCTGAAAATCCTGGTTCCATTTCTGATAAGGCATGCCAGCTCTTAAACTTCCTAGAGTAAAGCAAAGATGTTTTCCTAGAACCAGTACCTATCTCGTGTGTTCAACTTGGACTTCTTAACTAGGACAGGAGTGGGATTGTTGTCATGAGGGCCCACCTTATTTAGCAGGGATAGTTCAGTCCCTAAATACCTGTGTGGCACTTAAAGTAAATCTTACTGTTTGGTTCTAAATGGCCATAGGAGTTGGAACTGGCTTCTGCTCTTGACTTGCAAGCTGTTTCCATGTAAGTTGAGTAAGTATGTTTGTTTTCACTGGTTAGTCTCTAAAGATAATTTCTAAAGAGCCTGTGTTCCCTGGGCTCTAGTCTTGGACTGAGCTACTAAAAGAAACTCCTAGTGCCCCTTTATACTCCCCGAAGCTGGTCTGTGGGTTTGAAGTATGCATCTGTTAACCTWCCTTTCATTCAAAGGATTTGTGCCCTTGGGCATTTAAAAATCACAGGAATACCTGCTTTGATGGTATGTAAGATCACCTAATGTGAAATTAGCTATTCCATACTGTTAGAGCACCCGTCAAGAATGCCCTACGTCCCTCCATGACAAATGCTGTTCCTCTTGCTCATGTTGAGTCACTGTGTGTGGAAGGTCCCTTCTTTCTCTGCACATGAATAGGGCTCCTTACGTTGTTTGTTGCCTTGGGGCAGTCATGTTCTGTTTCATTTCTGTACACAAGCTGCAACAGTGTATTTTGCTGCAGGATGTCTCGTTCTTACTACTGGGGCCCAAAGTTAGGCAATCCAGACAAGGCAGGCTGAAAGATCTTGCCAAGGTTTGTCTGAGCACCACCTGTGCTTTCCCATTAGAAGGCTGCCTGCTGTCAGCACKGTCTGCTCTGCCTATGCATCCATCTTACTCAAAAGCTTCATCTGGAAAACATGCACCCCTTTAAGTGAAGAAGATTTAACTAATGATGGTGGGCGACTCTGCGAACTGCTTTAAAGGGAAGTCTTCAGTGTGCAATCACTTGTTATGTAGCTTTCAGAAAGGGAATTACTAGTTTGTGTGATGTTTGAAGATGCAGCATTTCGCTTCTGACTAAGGACTGGTACAAAGGGTCGTGTATTGGATCAATCTTGTTCTCACACTTAACTGGTCGTTTAACTCCTTTCTCACAATGAACTAACTGYTTCTGTTCTGGCTCTGGCTGCTCAGTGATTTACCAAGAAACTTATTTCTAACACAGGTGCCTGTAACCTTTTACTCAGAGCAACACTACAAGAATAGTAATCAAGAACTGGATTAGTACAATGGCAAAAGTTAGTGGTAGTATGGGGCACTCTTCCCTGCCTCGTGGTTTCCTGTGCAGTGGTAATATGCAGTTTTGAATTGTTGACTTACTGTGAGCCATTCCAATGGTAGCAACTTACCTTTCCATTTGTTTTTTGCACTGTTTTTTTGTTATGAGATGATGTAAGCTAATTCCGCGGTGTATATAAACTGTATTTTTTTTAAATTTGTATGAATATATTTTTATTTGAACTATGGCACTTGGGAAGTATTCATGTAACCATAACATGTCTGAGAGTAAAATGTTTGTGTGTGTCTTCTTCRGCACTTTCAAGGCCTTTTGATGTTCCTAGTGTTGTCTTATTTTTGAACCTTATTATAATAAAACTGGTAGAACATGCATACATCCAAGAACATGATTCAAGGTAGATGAGTGGTTGCTGTTTGAACTGTCTGGATCTAACAGTTTGTGCAGAAGATGCCCTGAGGCTGGGTATATGTAAGAATTGGTGGAATTCTTTAGGTTATGATGACTCTAGTCCCCTTTTCTCTTACAACAGCTGTTTAAAAGGAAAGGATTAAAATGTATGATAAAGAGCTAAATTGGGCACATTGTACTGGAGGTGACTGCTGCTTTTCTTACCTGGGAGTTCTTGCTTACCACTCTCCCCCTAGTAAGTTAATGAAGGACACTTGGAGTGCAGTGTTACACCTCTTGTTTTACAGGTGACTTCTCTGGGATGTGAAAAATCTTAATTTCATCTTTAGCCTTTATTTAGCTGGTGGGAGTGGCTTTCCTGCCTTATCCTGCTGGCTACCTTACAGAAAATAACTTGTGACAATTTTCATTCCTTTACCAGTTGCTTATGGGCCAAAGATATGAATAAGTATAATCTTTGAGCACCATAGAAGTATTTGACCGAAAAGCTCATTGCCTTTCCATGCCTGTTTATCGAGTAGTTGTGTTGTGCTAGATGCTCATAGTTGCTTCCTGTTGCACTCTAATCTGAAGTCAGTCAGCAGCTCTCATCTAGCTCCTGCCCTTAGTCTCCTGTTTGGTGTGTAGGTAATAACAGGGAGAGTCCGAAATGGATTTGAGAGGGGATGGCAGAATCTGTGGTTGGGAACTATATCAGGGGTGCCGTGGTCCTGTTTAAGCTCTGCTCCTAGCAAGGGATCAGGGAAGGGTTAGCTGGGGGGACTCTGCTTCAAATCTGCTTCTGCCTTCGCAGTCATAATTAAGTGGTTCAGGAGAGGGTGAGAGCAGCCCATTCCCTTCTTAAAACTGAGACACATCAGCTGCTGCTTTAGCATACCAGTAAATAAAGGAGGAAACAGACTATCCATGTGTTGTCTACCTCCCTCCTTTCAATAAATAAATAAATAAATAAAAAGACAGGGTGGGAGGGTAGTCTGACCATGCTCTAGGACACAACAGTTTTGCGTGATGGTGACTTTCTTGCTGTTAAACCTACCAAAGCAGCCAGCTGAACTGAAGTAGATGCCAGATGCTTGGCTAGGGCCTTTGTCAGCTTTAAGACTGCTTTGGGTGTTAAGATGGTATGCAAGGTGATTTTTATTTTAGAGAATAAAAGCAGTTAAGTTTCTTGCCTGAAGAAGAAGGGAGCAAAAATAATTACTGGTAGCTGTTTGTTTTGCATTTTATCATGGGTGATAGAGGTAGTTATTAGAAAAGCTGTAATACATTTATGCTTAAAGCAACCAACTTCGTGTTTAGATTAAAATCCCTTTCCACTGAGGTTTATAGGCTCATTAAATCCAACCATGTGTCATGACCCCAGTACCTGTAAATTATGTACTTAACAGAAGAATTTAGTGTTGTTCAGTGAGTTTGTTTTTTTTGTTTTGGTGGCAGCATACAAGCTGCCTCCTTTAGCATATGTGCATACACGTACAAGTGTGTGTGTGGCACAGTGTAGGGAGAAACACAAGACAGCCATGCTGCGCTTTCGTTGTGCTAATTTGCTGCGAGACTGAACCTGCTCTTCTTGTCCAAGGTGCTGAAATGCTTCTCAGCCGCAGCGGGTTGCACTCTGGCTCTTCTCGCAGCCAGGAGTTCACCGTCCACTGTAGCTTTTAAATGCCAGTGAATTGAAGAGTTTGTCCATGGCTGGAGTGAATCCACTGCATTCTGTCACTTGCTGGCGTAAAGGATCAGAGATTGGAGTCAGCAGAAGATTGCCTTTTAAAGTTATTTGTCCTTAGCAGCTGTCACTGGGGTGATGATGGTTCATTGACTTCAGCAGGGAATGACAGCACAGGGACATCTGCTGTACGGCACATTCCTGCTGATTTGTTTCAAGAGGTTTCACACTTCAAAGGTGTCAGAGAAGCACCAGAAAAGATTCCCCTTCCTTTATCTCTCAGCAATGTCTCTGGACTCTTGCTTCTAAACTGTGGAAACCATGAGGCAAGTGTTGGACAACTGGATACCAGCCCTCTAATGTGAGCTGTACCTTTGGGTAGGCATGTGAGAGGCACAGGGAAAGGCTGTTCTCAGCACAGGAGAATTGTCAGCAAGCCTTCCATTAAAGTCAAAGGTTTTCATTGTTTCGAATTATATGACCATATAGCTGGTAGCCTCTGTCTTTAGGCATGGCCCCACTGTATTGTAGTCTGTAAAAAGTTGCTGCCTGAGACAACTGGAACACATTCATCAGCAGGTATCAATCAGCAAAGGCTTTTGGGAGTCAAGCTTCAGTGGATGTAAATCAAGAAAACTGGATAAGGCCAGATTGTTATGCAAACTGACACAGCTTGGCTCTTTTCTGCATGTGTGCCCTATGTTTCACATATGATTTTTTTAGAGAAACAAAGATACCTGCAGCCTGGGATTTCAGTCAAGCATTTTATGTAGTGGAAAGCTGGAAAGGGATAGCAGTGTCTGAGGGGGAGGAAGAAACTCTCAGCTCTGATTTACAAAAAAAMCAACATGAACCAGACCACTGTTTCATAAGGTTTGTGCCCTACAATGGGATCGGTATGAGGTATGCCAGTGTAATTAGTGTATTCTGAAGTTCAAAGGAAAGAAAACTGCTGAATTATGCACCACTAGTCAGGGTTACCACTAGAAGCTGTTAGGAAAAAAGAAGTCTGGCATTGCGGGAGGTGGCAAATGTCATTAGAGCAGGATGGAGGGTGTGAGGCTGGTCAGATCTCACTGGGGTATTTCTTCCTTTGCACAAGGAGCATGATAGCACTTGGATACATCGTAGGTGCTGCATTGGGGGAAGGGGTTGATTAAAGTTTATAAAACACTGTTGGATGCCTGATGAAGAGGAGGAGGACAGGATTTCAGGATCCAGCCCCATGCTCAATGCTGAATAGTTATTTGAAACCTAATCCTCATTAACTATTTTTGATATCAGCTCTTGTTTTGTAGTTGTTGCTTTGTCCCAAAGGCTGCGTTTAGGCTGATTCTGAGTTGTTTACAATGACAAGCTACACTGATTCCCTGTCTCAGGGCTGGCTCACAGCATGGTTCCTAAAGAAAATTCTGAAGTGTTTGTTTGGTTGCCTGGCCACCAACCTTTTTCCTACACTGTTATTGACACTCGCATGTTACTGACCTCCTTGCCTTCCCCTAGAGGAAGTTTCTCAATGGGAGGCTTGAGATGCATCTTGGAGAGGTGTGAAAATTTACTAGGAATGCATTAATCTTTAGTTCATGCCCTCAAAAGTGTCTGGTACTGCTTATTTCTCCTTCAGTCCTCTGTTTTTCTCTGAAAAATTCTTTTGAAATTGGTTTCAAAAATTTACAGGCACCACAGGCAGATCCACCATGAGTCTGAAGGAAACTAATTCACATTTAGATGTGGGTCTGTGCAAAACTGGCTACCGCTAGAAGAGAGCGTGGCTTAGTTAAAAGTAATATCTGCATTCTTTTGTGGGTAGAATGCATCACTATGCAAATCCTCTGCAGTGACAGTGGCAGCAGAAGGGAGAAAACTCCATCAGGTGTCTGCTTTCATCTGCACAGAAGGGAAAGGCAGCAGAGAGGGTTTAGCACCTGATGTGTAAAAGGTGAATGGAGCAACAGGACCTTCCTTTCAATAGCTGAGCCACAAACACAGGTCCATGTCACTGTGAAGTGAGCTAGAGCATAAGCCTGTAAAGCATCTCCCATGCTGTGGTAACTGCTCGTGCCTCTATTCTTCCCCTGTTGTAGTTGTCAGTCTGTTGACTTTCAGGGAAGAACAGAGTTCTGGCATTTGCCGTTGATGCTGATGGGCCAGGGTACATGGCTGTTTTGTGGAACAGCTGAAAAATGTGAAGTCACACCCTAGCTCCCTCCAGGATCCTTCATTTCTGCACCTACCAGCTGAAATTCCTGCTGGAATAAATAAATTCCTACTGGAGCCTTCTGGGTTTTCTGTAGGTGCCCTCCTGGCCATAGTCTTTCTGGACCCTCTTTGCAAAGCAATCAATACAGTTCCAGAGAGGAATATTGTTTTTGGTTATCCTTGCTTTCTCCATAAACAGTGTACTTCTCTTGTCTTCGTACCTGTTTGGGCCTAGCTCTTCCCTGCCTGTTCCCTGCCCTCTCTGATCCAGCTCTTGTAGCGACAGTGCTAGCTTTGCATGTCCTTGGGAATGATGCTCTTTGCCTGTAGAGATCATCAATGCTAAGGTTCTCTCCTTCAGCTTTTCCAAGCGCTCTTCTCTGTGTGTAGTCTGTATTCTGACCTGACTGTGAGTTTTCTCTGGGGAAGGTTTACAACTTGATGTGTTTATGGGAGTAGCAGTAAAAACCCAGCCACAGAGATGCTTTTTCCTAGATTGTCTACTCGCAGTTAGGTTCTTTGAGACCTCAGGGTCTATTAACATACTGTCTGCAAGCCAATACAGACTTGTTCCACCGAGAACTGGCTTGCTGTTAATACTGGACCCACCTGGCTTTGGGTCAGGCAGTGCCAACTCTTTTTGCCATTTTTAGCACATTCCACTGAACTCATTAGTGTTTTGTGCCTTCAGGGGCTGACAAGGAGGAGCAATTTACAGGGCCTTGATGCGTCTGCACAGGTTTTGCTTGACTGGGTGAAATGCAGCAAGGACTGTTATTGTTAGAGCATAAGGGTTCATTTTACCTTCCTTTGTAGCAGCGCACAGGAAGTCAGGCTGTTGCTGAGTGCTAGTGGAGGGATCCACCTGCCCATTCCCATCTTGCTGCAGTGGGAAACGGGTGGCTGCAGGGGTGTGTCTGGAAAGCCTGTTTGAGAAGACAAAGCCATATTGTTCTCACAGTGATTCCCCAAAGGGTRACTTACAGCAGTTGGAGGCCCTTCGATCTGTGAAACTGCCTCTGAGTAAATGCAAAGCCACTGTAACTCTTCACTGCAGAGCTGTCTCATGATAACTGCTGGGAGTTGCCTTTCTGACCTAGGAATTGTTTCTCATGTCAGAGAAACCTCTTTAGTCCCTATTGCACTGAGCGTTTGGTCTCTGGTGGTGCTGGCTGGAAGGAGAGACTCTGACATGTGATCTGCGTCACACTAGGTTTTATTTACGATGGAACTGGAGCAAAGTGATGTCCTCAGAATAGATTTCTGCTCATCTCTCCTAGGAAAGAATTGCAGGGCTCAGTGCAGCAGGGAGCATGTAGGTACCTCTCACAGAGGCCTTCTCAGCAGTACAGGGAGCAAGCTGGGGGGCAGCTCATCATAAACCCTAGTAAAGAGCGTACAACAGCCTGAGCTGGTAATAGGCATGTGCAGGAATGGCGTCCCATTCAGTGCTCAAGCTTGTGGTTTCACTATAACTGCTGTTCCTGAGAGCTGTTGACAGCAGCGGTCACGGGGCTCTGACAGCTCTGCCTCTCCCTAGCCTATCTTGGCTGAGTCTTATTCCTGTCATTACAGACATCCTTGATGGGTGTATGCATGCATGTGTAAGTGATGTAAGAATTAGACCTCTACAGATGAGTCTGTCCTGGTGCTGCTGTGTTCTTAGGTGCTGAATTAACTTTCTTGGATGGTTGAGTAATGGATGCTGGGAACAAGATTTTTTGTTCTTTGCTGGGAACAAGGCTCAAAGTTACGTCCTCAGAATACCCCAGTTTCTAATGGTATGTGGATTCACAGGGGTGCCTGTGCTGATCCAGGGCTCAATGCCAGTGACTTGGCTGACTTGGAAATCCAAGCTCTTTGGCTCTTGGGGCGCTACCTGAATCTTGTCTTGGCAATATAACCCTCTTTGGGGGCAAAAATATGTTCTGGGCCAAATTCAGGTCATAGGTGTGAAATCCAGCTACAAAGGTTTAAGTGAAACCTGCATCAGACTTGCAACGTTGCTGTTAGACATGTTTAGAATTACTTTGAGAGGGGCCATTCCCAGAAAGTGATAAACATTATGTACAAGCTGCTTTATAATTGGGGTGATCCCACCTGCCCTCACGTGTAGAATTATTGTGGTAGGATTCCAGCCCTCCAGTGCTCCATCAGGAAGTGCTGGGGATCAGCATTCCAGCCACATGCAGAGTGAGACAAGACACGGTTAAAGATGTATCTTTCCGTTGATGCTCATAGCCTTTATTTGGTCAGTGCTAGGAAGCATATACAATGAATTCCCTTTCCTCCCTGTGGTTATCTTGTAATTTTTGTAGTTTTGTGATCTTTTTAAATTTTTTTTCCTGTAAATTTTGCCTACCTATGAGGAATTTACTGTAGTGGAGTGACAGTTCTCTTGACTGAATAATCTATACCTGCAAAAGGACTCTCTTGTTACTGAAACCCTGTCTATAGAAGGGCTCATGGTAGTCTTCCAAGGTTGAGCAATTTTTTTTTCCTGCTAATCTGTTAAAATTTCCTAGAGTAGAGTGGAAAATTCTAGTGAAAAACTCTTTCTTSTTTCTCCCTAGTTCGTACTTTCTCAGTCTTGCATAAGTGAGATCCACCCTTGTGGGTGCCAGCATACCAATAAAACATAGGCTTTTGATTTTAAGAAAATACATGAGGGTTTAATGTAACAGACAGGAGAGAAGTCCAGCATAGACGGCTAATGTGTTAGTTTTATTTAAAGATGGTCTCTTGGTGCTAGAGTAAGAAATGTTCTTTAAAAAACATCAAATAAATAAATAAATAAATAAATAAAAATAGGAATAACTTTCCATTGAATAGTTTAGAAAGCTTCTGGCTTTCATCTTGGGAGGAACGAGTACTGTAAAGCATTCTTCATAGCACAGGGTAGGGAGGTCTTCCTAATTCTTCCTGGAACCTGCAAGCCAAACATGAAATAGATGTTACTGGAATCTGTTTATCTGTCAGTATATGCCATCACTGCCTGCAGTGCTTTTACCTATCAAATTAAAAGACCCAGCATTTCTTTTGAAAAACCACTACTAGCTTTAATATTAAACTAAAATGAACTCCTCCTTTCTTTCCCCTATTGTTCTTATGACTAAAGTAARATAAGAGCCTGTGTCCCTCTTGTTGTATAACACTGATGCAGTTGTTCCTTCTCTTCAATGAAATGCTTAGGCAGACTCACCGTTGCAACCCATTCCACTCAGGGAGCCAATTCTGTCAATTCTCCTCCCGAAGCAGCCAGAATCTCTCATCATCCTGGGCATCTGCAGCCCCCTCAGTCTCTTGAGGAAGGGGTCCCTGTAGGACAGAGGGGTGCTGGGTGCTAGTCTGGATTCAGCCTTCTGATCATCGCTGTCATCTACAAGTTCTGGTGGGATCTCCTCTTGGGTTTTGGGCTCTCGCAGGTCAGGATTGGACTCCAGGGCTTCAATCAGTGCAAATTTATCCTCCAGTTTCTCCAGAAGAGCCTGCAAGAGATGAACTAATTTTGTGAAACTCCTACTTTCATGATCACTGACTAACTCTTCCACTCATCCAGTTCTGCATTCATCTATGGTCCTATAGTCACCACTAGGGAGACTGTCAGGTTGGATTCCAGAGCTGTTGGTGATATTAAGCTCTGTCCTCTGTGGTAAATCCCTGCACATTAATTCCACCAATAGGTAGCTCTAGCTGAGAGCTGATTGAAGCTGCCTGTCACAGAAGTATGGCTTAGCGGCAAGGTTAGAAGGACTCTTAGTGGAGAAACAAAGCAGGGTCTGTGTTGCACAGGGAGGTATCACTCAACCGCCCCAATGGAACATAATCTCAAAGTGCTTCTGACCCCATAGTCACTCCCATATTCTCAGAAGTTGCCTGTAGTACTGCTTGCAAGCTGTTGGCTTTCCCTTCTTTTTTGGCTGTTACAAAGATCATCTGCCTGCTTGTCACCCCAGCTATCGCAGTAGACTTCACATGGAGAAGCTCGCGATGTTTCCACTAACTTCTGTTTGAAAGTTGCAGGATTGCTACTCCTTAAAGTAGCATGAGTCTCCTTGAAAATACCTATATGCAAAATTTATGTCTGGATTCTGACTTTCTCCTGGGTATCATACTCTCTAATTTTTAAAGCTTTGAATAACAGGGATCAGATAACCTCCTCAAGGGCAGCTCAACCAATTAGAAGAATCTAATTGTCCATCTCTARAGGTAAAGTAGAGAGGAGTGAACCTGGTGGCTTGCTTGAGGGTGAGTGCATTTGGCAGTCACTCTTCTCAGCTAGGTGCTGGAGACAGAGGAGCCTGGAGTGCTGGGCTTTGGCTGACGCTGTCCTAATAATGTTAGGGAGTTTGTTCTGAGGGTTTGATCCTGAAAGAAACTGGTCACTGGTACTAGTCCAAGGAAATGCTTAAACTGTCAGACTTCATCTTTCAATACTGAGTTTTAAGCTTGTGTTGCTCCCTAGGCTGCTGTAACATAGATTTTCTCTGAAATTACTCATTAAAATATGTATGTGTTAATTTCATAGCTCTGGAGGCTTTTCTGGATGAGTCACAGTACATGATCACACTGTTCCTCTCAATTTGATTCTTAAGTACTGCATTTTCTAAAAGTTTGACCTTGAGTGCTTTTCCTCATCTCTCATCTACATGCTACATCCAGTTCTCTTAAATCCACAAAGCAAGTGCCATACGGCTGTCCTGCTCCACTGCACCTGCCATTTAGTGAGATAAACAGAAGGATCCCACATGAAAGTTTTCTATTTATTTATTCTTTCAGAGCTACTGTGTTCCATTGGATTGTGTCCTCCCTGGGATTTTGCTCTAATTCTATAAGAAACTTTAAGGACAGCTGTTTAAAAAAAAAAAAAAACACTAAACCAAAGCACGCATACAAAAACATCAGAATTATGTTTCTTACTGCCACCCAGGAGCTCAGGTGAGCCCCACATTGGAGGCTCTTGGTCTGTAAAGGTTCTTTGAGCCCCTTTGACAAGCTGAGATGGCTTGGTCACTTTGTCCCCTAGGCATCTCTGATCATTGATCTGGCTATTCGATTGCACAAAGAAAGGCAAAGACACCACCTCACATTCTGCTAAGCCCCCTGAAAGTTTAACCTTGCAAAAGCAAAGAGTCCTCACCTCCATGCTGGCCAGTTCTTTGGCAGGGCTAAGGCTGTAGATAGGGTTGGCTCTGCTGGACTGGAACTGGATGAGAAGCAGCAAGAGGAAGCCACAGGMGAATGAGCCTTTAGTGTCCATGGCGCTGAGCTCGTTGGGAATATGGGAAGTTCAAGCTGCTCCTTCTGAGATGTCTCTTCAGGTCTCTCTCTTCCTTGTCCTATCCTCTCTCTTCCGAATCTCGTCTTTTATACTCTTTGGGTGTGATCTCTGCTTCCTGGGTTATCAGTGGATTTATCTGGGATGCATTCCAGTCCCACTGGAGGCATGCAGCTCTGTCAAGGGAAGATTCCCTTTATTAGCTGTCATTAGGCAGCAGCTGCTGTTGCTGAGGAATGTATGTCACAAGTCAGTGATTTCATGTCACTCCCCCTTCTCTTGATACCAGGCGCTGTGATTACATAGTCCAGTTGGAAATTCTTAGCAATTTTCTTTCAAGAGACCCCTATGGTAAGATTTACGGAGATGGGAAACAACTCTGAAACTGCTCTAAACTCTGCTCAAATAGAAGCTTTCCATTGGGAAATTACCTTTTATAGGGAAAGCAAAAGGCTTTCAGATGAACATTTGGGGAAGGATAAAGGCTGAAGATAAATCTACTTTTAGGACACCTAAAGTATTGTGCACACTTTCCTTCTATATATGGAATACGCATAGCCACCACATACCATGGAGTGTGCTGAAAATCCCAGATTTGGGCCACTTCTCTTTCCTGGTTGCTGTAGAGGTGATCTCACCGTTGAGACTTTGTATTTGTATGTTGCCAACAACAGAGGGGCCCTGAGCTGCACCTCATTACAGACGATAACTTCTAGACCGATTCTGCGGGGACATCGAGTGCCGCCAGCCCCCCATGACAACTGACTTCAACACCAAAGAAAAACACTAGCCTTTATTAACAGCTAAATTTTTTAATCAGTGGGGATTTTTTTAAACATCGATGGTAAGGCTTGACGCTCTGTTAATACAATTTAAAAAAGAGATGGGCGGATTCAAGAGTAGTCTTCTGTACTAGATTCTAATACCATTGTACCAGAACACAACTTGCTCAGTGAGAAGTTATACAGTTTTAGATAGATGGTTTGTGGTGTTACTCAGCAAAGGTATCAGAATCTCACCCCAAGGAAGAATGAGTGAGTTTCTGTGTATGTGTGTTTTGGGAGGGGTTAAATGAAACAGTTGATATATTTTCTAAGAGTGTTTATTTGTTTCTTTGTTTCCTGTCATCTTTGCTAAAAATTGCCTGTGTTTGAATGAGAAATTACAAAAAAGCAGATGTGCTAAAATTGCTTTTCCAGCATTGTCTTTATGCATGTAACGCAACTAAAAATTCCTCCTTTTTACAGAACTGCAGGAGAGTTCTAAATTATGAAGCATATTATTTATGCTTTATTTTCGACTTATTTTGTTACTTGAAATTGAAACAAAAGAATGAAGGTATGAGCAAGCTGAATGTGTCAGTCAAGTAGTAAATTGTTGTCTTTTAACATGAGTATAGATCTTGAAAAGAATCTCCTGAGTACAATTTCTAAATATTAATAGAACTATAAAATATTTTTCATGTCTTAAATGTCTTAACATGGTGTTTGTGTACAAATGTGCACGCACTGTTCACATGATCAACCTACCAAAATTATACTAGAAAGGACATTCTCAAGGTTGTGAAGCCAAGCTCAAATACTACTTTTTCCTAATATAGCCTGAAGTCAGCCCAACTCTGCATGTGTTCTTATGAAGTCCTTTATTATAAGAGCACTTCCTATATTTCCCTAATGTTTCTTTTTTTTGGTATGTGGAGGCAGTACTCATTTTTAGTGTTATTGTGTAGCCCAACCCGTTCTTATTTTGTGTTGTTC
This sequence comes from Apteryx rowi, assembly GCF_003343035.1. Lineage (NCBI taxonomy): Eukaryota > Metazoa > Chordata > Aves > Apterygiformes > Apterygidae > Apteryx > Apteryx rowi. Next base: position 897,769 of record NW_020450307.1, on the reverse strand, counting down.
AAATTGTGGTTAAGACAGAATTAAGATCCTGATAGCTTTTTTTTGTTGACACTTCCTACCTCAGTGTCTGAAAAACTCACTAATTCRTTATGAATATTTTCTTACTACTCTCCTTAGGTGTGTGCATGTGTGTGTTTGCTCAGGGAGTTATCTTCATTTTGTAAAATGAGAAAAGGTGAGAAGAGAAATTGAAAGCATTTATTAATGCTGAATGCCCAATTTAAGATAACTAGGATCTGGTTGTTTTATCTTTTGTTTCTTTCCTTTCAACTCCCCTCCGACCTGCCAAGTATTCTCCAGTGCTGTCTCTGTGCAAAATCACTCTGTCCCTTGATCTGAGCTTTGCCTGAGAGTTCAGCACATCCACAAAGCAACCCCTGGGTCAGAAATCCCGCACCAAGAAACTGAGGAACACAATGTYGTTGACAGCTGTGAAAAATTTATCTTTGAGCGACCTGCCCACTATCTCCCCCTCAGTCTGCCTCTGCGACACAATCCAGTATTCCGGGGTTGCACTCAATAACTTTGACCCAGAGACACTCCTTTCTTTTACTGGTTTGTTCACTTTCCATCTTCCATATTCCAGAGCACGTATATGAGATGTAGAGCCTGACTTCAGCATTGACAGTACTTTTCTAAGGCAGGGAGATTTCTGTGCCCTATTTCTTATGGTATGTGTGAGAGTACATAGATGGGATAAAATGGCAGACTGTTGCAGTAGCTATTGTATTTACAAAGCCAAATTCTGCCCTCTATTACCCATCCCGCAGCCCTGCTGAAACAAGTGGAGTGTAAAATGTCACAACTCAGCCTGTCATTGTTAAACCTATAAGGCTCACTTTTTTGTTTGCTTGGGGCTCTGGCAAGGCTAATGTGAACTTCTGGCTTAATGACCTAGCTATGCAGGGACAAGACGCAGGCATTGCCCATACTCTGCTGGGCATTTGCCTGATAAAAACCCTGTTGGGAGTCTCAACAGCACAGCAGGTTCTTTTAAAAAGCATACCATAAACAGTTTTAGGGATGGGAAACTGGCACAATTCCCCAGCATTCCAGGGTATGGGATAGGAGGAGTGGGACATCAGGCTACAATAGAAGGCAGTGCAGTTTGTTCAGAGGAGAGAGCAGCTCTCCTCTGCAGCTCTATGCATGAATCCCTGGGAGGAGGAGGAGGGTACGCGTGACAGAACTCAGCTAAAGGTAACGCTGCCCCTTCCCCAGAAGGATGAGGAGAGATCCTTGTCTTCCATCCCTGTAAGGCTGCCCTAAAGGCTGGTGTCATGTGGATTCCTTCTGCCGATACAGCTACCCTGACTGATGTCCCTACCTGCTGCACATCCTGCCAATGTTATCCATTCTCCTATTGCCCTATTGTAACTGAAGGCTGCTGGAATGTGAGCTGATTGTGAAGAGCCTTGGCTTTGTAGTCTCTTCTGGGAAGAGGCTGGATTTAGATTCCTTTCATCTCCCGGTGACTAAACCCTCTGACAAGGCTATGCCATACCCCACCCAAGCTCTGTTTCCCTGCTGTGCAATTCAGTTAGATTGAGAAGGCAACAAATTGCTGAGGCCATCAATGTGGAAGGCAAAAGGAAAATGTAATGATGTCCAGTGCATTGCATGCAGCACCAAGATCATAGGACAGGCCATACTGCAATTAAGATAGTTAAGTGATGCCTCACTTTTTCCGTAGGGGAGGAATCTTAATTTCATCCCAAACATGGATTGCTTCTCTCACTGACTGGGGTATAGTATGTGCCACTCATTGCGTGATGTGGCTGCCCCTTCCTCTGCTGGCCTCTCCAGGCTAAGTGCAGGCAGCATAGGCCCTGCCTCTCTGAGTTCCTTCACAGTGGGATGTTTGAAAATGCCTTGTGCCTTTCTATCTGCTTAGGACTCCTGGTGCTTCATGGTGCTGTCTTGAGACATTGGAGAGGGCTTTGCATCACTACACACTTCACAGTGCATTGTAATGTAGAGGCAAAGGCTCACTTTGTGCAAAAGCCAGGCAGAAGAGGGGGGCTTTGCTGAAGCCAGCTGACACGAGCTGGCCTCCTTCACTAAGAAGTGGTCGTGCAAGTTGAGTGGAGTAGGGCAAGTTGGACTTGGCTACGCTCCACGTCAGTGGACATAGGGAGGAGATAGCCTTCCTCCTGTACTGGACCAGCGGGCTCACCAAGGTGCCTGGCCCAGGTGAGCTGCGGCGGCTGTGGGGGCTGCAGCGGCGCCCCGGGATGCCGGTGCCCTGTGCTCACTGGCGTCTGTCCCGGGTCCTGAACGCCTCTCAGCCCTTCGCCTGCAGTGGGAGCCTTTTCGGCAGTTGGTGCCAAATTTATTTTTAAAGCCATGTAGCTCTTCTGCCCTTCGTGCCATCCCATGCCAGTCTGCAGTGCCAGACTTGGCACTGATTCCAGTGGCTTAACCCATGGGACAGGGACATGTGTAGGACACAACTGTGGGCCATTCGCCAACCCAGTGTTTCTCCAGAACTCATCACTGGACTCTCAGACCTGCCCAGTGCCCACTTACTGGGAGGATTCACAGCTAGTAGTGGTGAACCGCCCCCCGGGGAAGGCACCTCAGCTCACTGCCACAGTCGCAGAGCTGGTATCAGTACCTGACAGTGCCTCCCCAGTGCAGCGAGGAGGGCCACCAGGCTGATCRTTGGCACAGAAGGATGCTCTGTCCTTCCTGCTGCTTAAGCTCTCCAGCTACAACTTGGCCAGACCTTGCAGGATGCTCTGGCCTGTGTCAGGACCAAGTCCATAAGGCAGAAGAAGAGGAGAACTCTGGAGGAGCTTTGTGTAACATGTGACCGTGTGCTGTGCTGTGGTGCTGGCCAAAAATGACTTGCAAAAGGAAAAGCAGGCTTTGTACAAAAAGTTTATTGATGCATACCCAATGCCCACGGAGGCTACGGGGCAGCCCAGCTCTTCCTGCAGCGGCAGCCCAGCTGCCTGGCAGCCAGACACCGCTGCCCACTCTGGCCCAGGGGCTCAGAACGTGCTTCAGAGCCGGCATCAGGTTCAGCTTCTTCCTCTCCTCCAGAAACCTGGGGGAAAAGGGACAGTGAGCTGCTTGGAGAGCTGCTCCGAGGCTTTCAGCCAGGGACAGAGGCAGCTCTCACAGTTCCCCAGCCCCCGTGCCTTGGCGGACAGAGGGCCAGCCCCCTGCCCCAGCTTCCCACCACTGCCCTGCACTGCGGGGAGCTGCTGGGTCTAACCAGGACCTACGGGCTTTGTAGTGGTTGCATCCCAGTCCCGTCTGAGCGCCGATCCTCTCCATCCTCATCCCAAAGCAGCCGGAGAAGTGCCTCCGCCTGTAGGAGGAGAGGAGGCTCCTCCACTGGCTCTGTCCCTCTGCCGGCTGGGGAGGGCTGGGGCCCGGCAGCGGGGCAGCCTGCGAGCTGCTCTCTGGTTCCAGCAGGTCCCACTCAGCGCCGYCGTCCTCAGACCCGGCCACTGGCTCGTCTTCCAGGCCTGGGAGTCCGCCTTCCTCACCCTGGAGCTGCCCCAGTGCCTCGAGGAGGTCCTGGAGAGGGAAGGAGAGGAGAGGCAGGGGCTGTGGCAGGGGGACGATGAGCCCTGCTCCTGCCCCCTTGTCCCCAGCAGGCTGGGTGCAGGTGGCCCAGCCCGGGAGCCCCAGCACGGTACCTGCAGGGACTGCAGCTCCATGCTGCGCTGGCCATCGGCTGCCTGTGCCCCTGCCCACGGCAGGACAAACAGCAGCAGTGAGACCCCGCAGCACAGAGCTGGGAGCCGCATCCTATCCTATCCTATCCTAACCTATCCTATGTGGCCCCACGTCACTGCTGTGCCCACAAACTCCTCCCTTTATATCCTCGCTCTCTGCCCCAAGGGAACTTGGCTGCCTCCTGCCAGATTCCCCCAGGAGCCAGAGCACCACGCTCTGGCCCCTGGCTCCGATAAGGGAACTGGTTACAACTGGCCCCACAGGTAACGCTCCAGGAGAGGGGAGGTCCACTGTAACACAACAGCTCCTCCAAGGAGAGAACTGCCCCGAGTGATCTCATCCCCTCCTGGCAGCGTTCATTTCCTCAGTGATTTCCTGCCACCCCCACCACTCTCCATCACTGTTAGGATAGGAGCTGACACAGTGAAAGGATCTCACGCTTTCTGCCTGTTTGCTCTCCCACGCATCTGCAGGCATGCAGGAGCTGTGGGCTGGCCCAAGCAGGGGGCTGATTTCACCTCCGAGGGGATGAGGAATGGATCATTTCTCCTCCATGGGATAGAGAAAGAGCAAGTGGGGAGAGATGGAAATTCTGCTCTATCTGTAGCAGGTCCCAACAGCTTTTTCTTCTTTATATACATGCTGGTGCTCTGTGAATAGACCAAGTTCTGGGATTTGGTTTTAGGAGATTTTTGTTCCTTGCAAATTCATGTGATGATGTTTCTTGCCTTCTTCTGGCATTGTCTGCAAACCTTCCCTTAAAGGGCACTAACCTTTCAGTGGCCTGAGTCTGCCTTGAGCAATGGTATTGCTAGCTGACAGTTTTGCTATAAAAGTTACTTGCTCTCCAGCCATTCCTTGGTTACAGGAGGGAGTGAATGTTCTGCAGTCACCACCATCTCCCCATGTCCCTCCATCTTACCCATAAATGATGATGCATTACCCTCATAGCATGGGTTGGAGTGAGAAATTCCTATGGAAAAATTGTTCTTCCCAGAAAACCCAGGGGTCTTGCTCAAAGGAAGAGATTTTATGGATCTTTGGATTTAGACTTCCCACAGAAGTGTTTGAATTACCAAATCTGCTTACTGTAACAGGTAGCCTATTTGTATGAAACTTTCTCCTATTTTGCCTCAGAACTTTACAGCTGTTTCTCATCAATGATCAGGCAAAATTTTGGCTTCTCTCCTCTGTGAATGACCAATTTCAAGTAAAAAAGAGTACAATTTCCACTGGTCCTGGGGTGCAAATCAGGATAGCCCTGTTAGATCCTTACAGAATGAAAGGCAGAGCAGCAGAAAAGGTCCTTTCAATCACCGATTAGAGCAATTACGCTCTTTCTCTGCTCTCTGTCTTCCTAGTTTGCTTAGCCAGTACACTCATAAATCTCTCTAGTTTCACTAGATACACACTGATTTCTGCTGTCTATCTCAGAACGTGACCTTTGGCTCAGCAAAGCCAAAGAAAGTCTTTTCTCTGAGTTCAGAGATTTTGAACTAAGCTGTTGTGGGCTTACTACTGTTAGGTACTGTATTAACAAGCAGCAACATACATTATGCTTTTACATCTCCTTACCTGATGTTGTTATCTTTGTGTTCCACAAATCTCCCTCCAGCTGACATCATTTATCTTAGATTTGAAGCAAACTAGCAATATCAGCTGGTGTGGGCCAGTTTTCTCTGCACCCAGCAGTCAACAGTTGGCAAGTTGTTTTGTTTAAAGCATCATAGCAAAGAAGAATTCAAGGAATAATCCAATAGAGAAAAATGAAACACATGTTTTGAAAGTCCAGTGCACGAAAGAAGGAGACTAGCATCAGATGGGAGCTGTTTTCTTGTTACAGAATGAGAGCAGGTGGCTAACATGAAGATGTGCCTCATCCTTGATTTTGTGTGTACTGAAGACAGGTGGGAGTGGAAAGGGAGGAAGCAGTGAGAGCCTATATGACTTCAGCAATGACTAAGGGAAAATTTAGCCTTCTTGCAATAAATGATGTAGGCTGGAGTCTTAGATGAGGCCAAAACTTGATTGCTGCCTAACATCACTTATGAACAGGTACCCCAAAAGCAGGCATATTTGAGAAAAGTATCTGTATTTTTTTTTCCTCCTCTATAGGGGTCATCTTACTGTAGGCTTGTCTCCTTAGCTGCTTTTGTAACCCTACTCTGTAAATTCATGCACTGTTGCTTAGTGGAGATGGAAATGACGCAGCTAGAGATGAGCTTCCCTCCATCTGACTGGCATACTAACTTCAAAGGTTGGCTTTGATTATTTAAATGCTAATAGAACTAAGCAGATTACCTAAAGTACAAACACACCTGGCATCAGCCTTAGGGATCTAATTATGGAGCCTTTTATGTGAAATAAACTGTTCTTACTTTTTGAAAAGTGGCTTTTTAAGATGTTCACACAAAATGCCAAGTGAGAGGATGCCAAGTTACCAGCTCAGCCTCTGTGGAATTGGAGCTCTTATCTATTTCTTATTTGTCTCCTCTAGGACTTTGTACAAAAGTGGGCAGCTCACAGTCTTCAGCCTTTTCTGATCTCTGTTACTATATCTGCAAATAGTTTCACTGACCCTTACTTTATGTTGGTGTAGTGAACTTTGGAGATGGGCTGAGGATGTTCAGGAAGCAAGCTCTGGTAGCACTTAACCCTCAGATTTGCTACCATGGGATTTTTTTGTGTATTCAGCGCTGAAATTCTAACATTAGGAAACGTTCATGCCTATGAAAATGTGTCTGCTCTAGGGTTACTGAGAGCTGGGAGCAGGTTATCAGACCCAGGATTATTAGGAAGGACAGAAGAGGGTTGTAACCTTCAGCTTGGCACCACCTACCACATGCTAGCTCTTCATAGTTTGACACCATAATGCCTGCGGGCTGTATGGTTTCACCTTTCCACCATGTAAGTTGCAACTGGGTCAACTCCAGGGTTAGCATGGCTAAAGAGAGAATCTGTTTAAGAAAGCTGAATGCTTCCCTCCAGGTTCCAACACGTAAGCACGTCTGTTTCTTCTTGGCGTAAGTTGCTGTGAATTGGGGGAAAACAAATGCAATTCTTTTACTGACTGTGTGAATGTGTGTTAAGTTAGAATAATCGGTCAGAAATCCATCTTCTCATGTTTGTGCAGGACTGAGGCCTTTGCACAATGAAAGCTACAAAAAGGGAGAGTGGTATAGGTACTGCCCGACAGGACTCCAGACCTGCAGGAGGAGGTGCCCATGAAGCACCATGCAGCCTGTAGGGCTCCATATCCCAAAGCTCTTCATGCTTTGATCAGACTGCAGCATGAGTGTCAAGACATGCACAGCCCTTCTATTGAAACGTGGATCATGCTGACAAACTGATTTATTCTTTCATTCCCCCCTCCTCCCCCTCCCCATTTTGATCATTCATCTGGCTGGTGAAATGCTTCATTTTCATGATATTTTGCTGAAGAAAGGCAACAAAGAGTGTAATAAATTCAATACATGGGCTATTCCATTGCTCAAGAGCATGTGCTCAGATGTGCCTATGTAAGTGATGAGACCATCCTTTACCAGCAAGTGGCTGTTTAGGGTATTTTCACTGTTGCTGATCTGATCAGATACATTTTAGGTATAATCTTGTATTTATTTATTTTTGTTAGAAAAATATTTTGCAATCTCTGGTTTTCTCTGTGGAAGAGTAGGGTACCCTTGAGCTTTCTTCAAAGAAGAGTAGTATTCTTTGGACAAGATGAGGTATACTAGTAAGAAACACTTATATTTACATTTTTGCTCTCATACCTCCATCAATGACAGATCCAAACATAGAGTAACAGCTGTCTACAGCTGTCAGCTAATAGAGCTACTCCTTTAGTTCACATTACAGCAGTGAAAGGCTTGGGGATTTGTGTCCTGGATTTGGACCATAATGATTCTCTCTTCTGAAGAGAGTCTTGTCCCTGTCCTGCTTATGTTCTACTTGTGTTTTTACTAAGCCCCCAAACAAAGGGTGGATGTGCGCGTGTGCGTKTGTGTTTTTCTTTCTAGCAACAGCTAGGAAGTTCCTTTTCACCAGAAAGCAGCTCTCTGAAATGCTTCTAAGTTCTAGAGGATTGTGTCTGACTGTAAACTGGGGCACTGTTTTATTTTCACTAATGATACATGGAAGAGAATCACAGCAAAGGCTTGAAGCAAATTCACCAAATTATGAAAAACAGTTTATTGTCCATGACATAATGAGAACTGTTCATTTATACACTTATAACACAAACAGTGCAAATGTCTTCATTATTACATTTCAGCTAGATACTCACAAATTATTACTCTGATACAAATAAGCAATATAGAAATGGTGTATTATATTGGCCAAGTAATTCTGGGGAGGGTTGGGGGCAATTTGTTCTGTGCATCATCTATAGATGGATTGGTGGAGCCAATGTGAGTAAGGGTTGAACTTCTCACTGAAAGGCAGCAGGTCCTTTGAGCCCTCAAAGTCAGTCCTGTCAAGAAAGCAGGGTAGTAAGTAAAAGCAAGAGAAGTTGACAGGATTTCATTCACGGAAATTAACTGATTTCTTACTGTTCTAGGGCCAGGTTCTGCTCCACTGTTCTGCTCAGAGGAGTTTCTTTGGATTGACACAAGCATCCCTGGGGTGCAAACCTCTCTGATCTGGCTTCTGTGACAAGATGAAATGTTTACAACTGACTTGGTGAAAGCAGGGAAGAGCAGGTAAAGCAGAGATGTAACATTCATGGCTTTTAAGCATGCATCTAGTGCCAGTGATTTCTGAGGAGGGTAAAATTAGTTAACTATGTTTGGGATAGGACGATAGAAGTTACTTTAAGGCACCCTTTCCTTAAAGCTGAACTAAATCAATTCTTCTACATATTTACAGAAGTTATATATGAATATACAGACCACCTGCCTCTGGCTTTCTCTTACCATAGTAAGCAGTTAGCATCCCAGTCCACTCAGTGACCCAATTCTGTCCAGCTTGACACCAAAACAACCCCTGGATAAGCCCTTTTTGTTTCTGCCTCGATACCTCCGGGGTAAACCCATGAGGTCACTGAAGAACCTCTGGACAGCATTGTCACTAGTGGACATGCCCTCAGGCTGGTCCCTGGTGTTTCGGATCCACTGGAACTCAGACTCTTGTTGATCAAAGGCACCTGTTGGAATCATGTCATCTTGCTCATGGTCCATCACTTCTGAGACCAGCGGATGCTCCAGATCCTCATCTAATAATTTGGACAGACTCTGAAAGAAAGAAAAGGTAGATGATGGGGAGGGAAGAGAGGAGAAAAGGGGAGGGTTTCTGGGAACTCATTATTTTCATATAAAACATGGTCAGTGCTAAGTTTGGAGAAACTTATTTTGATCTTGTTTCAAAAGATGAAGGTATTGAAATTATTTCTGAAGCCAGCAGTGGTCACCTTTAGCTTCTGGCCAACCAAGCTCCTCTGAACTCACACTGGATGCTCTCTGTATGCTCTAAGACTGTATGGTGTTACTGTACTCTATAGTTCTATACAGACAAGTTGCTGGCTAAGTCTCTCCTGGAGCTAGGAGTCTGGGGTATGGGATAAATTGGGAAAGACAGTGAAAGAGGCTTAGTCAAGAGTGAATAAGGAATGACAACAGGTAGTTGATACCTTGGAAYAATAAGAGCAGTTATGCAATGACAGAAAACATGACAAAGTTGGTGCTAGAAAGATTGGATGATTCTTTACAGACTGGGAGGTTATATAATGTATAAGAATACCAGATCACTGGTTGGGGAGCTGAAATGTTTTTTTCTTAATGGCTTGGAATTCCTACACACACAAATACACAAACACATGCACGTGCATGCACACACTCTTTCTTTCTCATGCTCTGCCTCTCACACTCCCGAGCAGGGACTGCATTCCCTACTGCACCACTGAGCTGGGAGGAGATCCCCCTTATGTTCATACAGGTACAACCCATTGATTCCATTTGCAGGGTAAAAGAGGGGCTCAAGGAAGGAGCATGCAGGTGATCACTGTAGGGCTGAAGATAGCAGTCCTTCCGGGCAAATTCCTTTTACTCCAGAAGTTTATTGCTTCACTGAGTCACAGAGTGACCCTAACCTGCAGCCCCCAAACTGACCCCGCTGGAAAAAAACATCTTCCTTTCAATTACCTAATGTGATCAGAGATTTAAATCAAGCAATCTGTTACTTCAGTTTCCCTACATTTAATAACCCTGTGTCTGCCCACTTCAAGATCCCTGCTGTCATGTTCTCTTGAGTGTCTCCTACTACACTAGCTGGGGTTGGAAGAAATGTAACTAATCTGAAGTATCTAAGTCCTAAAGAAGCATCAGCTTCTTTCAGTTCTATTGAGCAGCCGGACACTTACCTGTAAGCTGGAAATGGGCCTGGCCCTTGCCTGCTTCTGACTGACAACAAGCAGCAGGAGGAATCCAGGGCAGAAGAGAAGTTTCAGGTTCATCTTTGTGTTGTGGTGTCTCTGATTCCTCCTCCCCTTCAGTCTCTCCAATTCAGTGTTGCTCTGTGTCTCCAGCTACCAGCCTTTATATCTTCCTCCAACCCCTCCCAAGTCTACCTTTTGAGTTCCTGCCAGAGCAAGGATTGGTTTGAGGTTCTGATCTGTTTTCATTCTCCCAAGAGGAGGAGGAGGGAGAAAACAGTTCTCTTTTCTGGCTGGGAGTAACAGGAGCATTTTACACTTAGGCAATGCAGCATCATTTTGTTGCTATGAATTTGAAGGTCTCAGCAGCCTGCTGTCTTGGTGCTGCCTATGCATGTCAGTTACCTTAGCTCAGTGTTTCTTGGGTTGATCACTAAACCTTTCCTTTAGCTCTGGAGAAAAATAATTGTGAGAGAAGTACAGAGTGAGACAGGAAGTGAATTGTATCCACTGTGCATTCATCTGGCTCCTTGGTCATGGTGAAATACAAGATCAGAGGGGCAGGGGGTCTCTTAAAAGCATGCTATGTAAGAACTAAGTGTTATTACTTAATGTGATAATAAGGCATTAGTAACCTATGAGAAGGAAGAGTGTGATTTGGGGAAGAAGAAGGGAAATCCACATCATAAAAGTATGACAAGTAATTTGCTTTGGTTAAAATGTAAAATCTCACTGGCCTGAGTGACTGAGAGTATGGCTGAAACCAGGATTACCTATAGAGAAAGCCCCTACATGACTTAAGAAATTCCTCTTCTCCCCTGGATCCAGCTTAAAACATTTTCTCTATGTATCATTTCTCAGTTTACTTTGCACAATTTTTATTACGACTGAAATGAGTCTGAATGGAAGCACAGCCCCAATCTCTTTCCTACTATATGTACAATTGCAGGGACAAAATAAAGCTACAGATCAGAAGGTACATGTGGTGTGTTCTCTCTCTCTCTCTCTCTCTCTCTCTCTCTCTCTCTCTGTCTCTCTTTCAATGGAGTGAATTGAAGCATCAGGTTCAAACAAAAGGGGTTTTGTGAAGTGTGAAAGGACTCAGAAGAAACTGATTCAGTTTCTAGCCAGAGCCTTGAGGATATTTGAGGTCATTACTGTATGCCAGGCCTTCCTCTATTGTAAAAACACCTGTTAGATGTGTGGGTGCTCTGATGAAGATGTATATGGATAAGTGATCTTCCAAAGCCCCATTTCTTATGAGTTCTTCATTAGGTTCTATATCAAGAAAAGGCCTGTTTTTCCATTTTGGGGACAGGGGGAAAGAGCAGCAATAAAATCTGTAAGTTGCATGTCTGGGGCAGAAGGGGGCCTTGAAATCTGGCCCCACTGGAAAGTGGGAATCTTCCTGAATGCAAAATAATGCATCTTGATCTTTCAATGAGTTTTTTCCCCACATGTGGTGCAGAAAGTTAAAGGCCATTAAGCTGTATCTGTATGGAGGAAATGGCAATGAAGGACCATCTGGCACTCTTTGTCATAATTTCTTTGAAGTTAATATTCTTGTTGTTACTGAAAGCTTGGAAAAAATCATTCTGTGATATGCAAGTGCATTTAATGTTTTCAGACATTTTTCATCTGAAGATCAATTTAAGGCACAATGGTTGCATGTCTCTAGAAATGGTTGTTCTAAGGAGACAGCTTATAAACATCCCTTTTTGACAGAAGGGTAGGTCTGATGTTTTTACTTCGCTGGATTTTTGTTGTTGTTGTTGATGAAAACCACATTTGATCTGAATCTTACTAAGAAAGGAAATCATCACAGCACAACTTTATCAGTGGTACATGAGCATTCCCCCTTCTAGAGAAAGTCAAAAGTAATTTCTCATTTCTGAGTTTTGAGGTGTGTTCTTTGCAGTCTAACAGAGTTAGTCTAATGAGTTTCAGACTCATTTTTTCTCCTCTAAACAAGTTTACTGTTGTTTTGTGATTTTGATGACTTGTCACATGTCTGCATTGATGTGGACACACTTGATAATGAGTCTTCTTGGGCTCAAATTCTTTGAGCTTTTATTTTTTCTTGTTTGATTTCAGAACTTGTAACTATTTCCTAGGACTTTTGAATTGTTTCTCTGGTAACTGTTGGAAATATATACACTAGCACAGTGGAGTCCTTGTCAATGATTGTGCAGGTAAAATCACAGAATAATTTAGATTGGAAAGGGCTTCTGGAGCTTCTTGGTCCAACCATGTGCTAAAAGCAGAGCCAACTTAGATCAAGTTGCCCAGGGCCTTGTCAAACACAGTTTTGAAAATCTGCAAGAAAGGAGATTCAGCAGCCTCTCTGGGCCTTGTTTCAGTGTTTGACTGTCCACTTGAAAAAATGATTTCCCAAAATCTAACTGGAATTTCCCTTGTTGCAACTTGTGCCATTGCCTCTCACCCTAATGCTGTGCAGCTAGATGCTGTCCCTAAGCCGAACAAAAGGATGTTGCATCTCCCAAAACAATGATACTCCCTGTGAGTGCTTTTTACATAGTTCAGAACCTAGGGGAGGACAGCTTTGCTCCATCTAGTCAACAGCTTAGTTCAAATCACATCTAGTGCAGTGGACAGAAATAGTTAGAAACAGAAAGCTATTCAGCAAAACTCTTGACCTGCCTGTCCAAATCTCCTCTGGACTCTGATTAGCATTGGAAGTCAGTGTCTGAATATTCAGTTTCAAAAAATTGCTATTGGGATGATTCAGTTAAAAAGTAGAGCCTTCAACAAAAAACTTCAGTCCATAAGAAAGGAGGAACTCCTGTGGAAAGTAGAAAATTTGGGGGGGACAGGAAATGGTTTTGTGCTTATTTCTGATTTGAGTGTTCTTTTGTATGGCAAACCCTCCATATAGGGGTGGAAGGAAGTACAAAGAGGAAGGCAGGTTGGCACGTGTTGCTGATCTCCAACAGTAAATTGCTTCCTAGCTTACTGAAATCTCTCTCCTGTACCAGCAGATATCTTGTTTCTTATGAAAAAAACAGATAGAGCATACTTTTCCTCTGGAGATACTTCTGCCCCATCTCTACAGGCTGCCGTGAGGAAGCCAAGCTCTGAAGTTGATAGTATGTGGCATGCTTAGCTACCACTGAGCACTGCTGCAGTTGCTCATTATCCTCCTCTCTCCTAGCTCAGTGACACCTTTCAGCCTCCCCCTCCTCCCCAATTTCCCGGGCCAGCATTTCCCAGTTCACCGCAGCTAATTGAAAGGGCAGTGACGTGTTTGTAGCACTTTCATCAAAGTGGGATCACCAAGTCCTTGATGGAAGCTGACACTGGGGGCCCCTCATTATGAGACATTAACATTTAGCTGTGGTATTCAAGCATTTGCTTGGTTGTCCCCCTTCCTTGCTCTCTCCTGAGTCGTCTAGTGGCTGAGCTGCGTCAGAGTTCAGTGCACAGCATCGCGAGCCCAGCCTTGGCTGGTAATTACCTAGCTGCAGGTGCTCAGCTTGCTCCTCTGGCACTTTGTTGCCTTCACCTTTCATTATGTGCTGACAGCAAGGCCCTGTTGGGGGGGTAAGGGGGGGGGCAGGATCTACAGCATCAGTTCTTGCTACAGAAAATAGATCAGACACAGAGACTATGAAGCTCACTTACCCTGATGTAAAGCTCAACCTATCTATCRGATTTGTATCAGCATAATCCAGAGCAGAATTAGGCCCCTATCTCAAGGATTCCTGGGACTGTATGGTGGGAGGAACTCCCTACATCTGTAATAGCCCATCTGTGGGGAATAAACCAAACCTTCACTAATGGGGGACTCAGAAGGAACTTTCCTTGTGGGCAGGTCATCCCAGAATGGCCCACTGCAGATGTTTCCTCTCCCCACTGATGGCCTGGTGGGGCATCTTGGCAGAGTTAAGGCTGGGCTAGCTGGACTCTGGGTCTTACCTAGTCTGGCCTCTCCTGTTACCTTGTTTGCCCTGTTCATTTGCTGAACCAATCAATGCTGATACTTCAGACCTGCTGGTTCTCCTCAGGAGCACTTGCATGAGGGATGTCACATGGGGGGAGAATGTTTCATGGAGAATATAGATGGCAATATCTAAATATTCGTGTCRAAGAACTCTGCATTAAAATATTACCTCCTTCTCCCTCGGTACCTTCTGCGGGACTGAAAAGGGCAGTAAGAGGGATTCAGTGCTATTGCCACTCTTTTCTGGGGTCCCAAGACTGCACTTTGCCTTTGCCTCATCTGACCTGCTCTCTTTAATGCTCACTGATCTCTTTGACAGGAGTGGAGAGAGAACATTTTCTTCCAGAACCTTTCTGTGACCCCCTGGGACAAGAAAAAGGGCCTGGGCTACCTGAGCATAAGGAGGGCAGTTGACTGTCATTTAGTAGCAGGTCGTAGGTCGTTCTGGAGCATTGGGTTTCGATGGCAAAATTTTAATATTAGGTTTGTCAGGCACATTTATCACATTCTGCTGACATTAATAAAGCCCAACAGGGAAACAGCAGTGGGGGGAGGGAATGAAATAGCTTGAGACTGTGTTCAGTGCTAGTCAAATAGCTGTCTCTGTACGCTTCTGTGTCTCACTACTGCTTGCTGGGAGAGTATTTGGGCCCAAATCTGATCTCTGCCACAGCAGGGGTGGAAATGGAGAAGCTGCATTGGAACTCTTTATCTAGCCTGTAGCAGCCAAGATCAGAGTCTGACTTCCCTCGTTACCCCCCAGTGTTGGCACTGGGATGACATTAGGGAAAGAAGTGCAATATACACTGATTCATAGCTCGGTATTCCTGGCCCCCTTTCAATGATTCATCGCCTCAAGGAGTTTTTTCTTTATGCATGAGAGCATTTTTAGGTCCAGTGGTCATGCTGTATGGTTTGATGCTAAAGATCCCTGGTTCTGCTCTGTGTTAGTCTTGCTGATGTTTATAACGTTTTTCTGTAAATTCTTTCAACATCTAGAGGCAAGCTACTTTTCCCAAAGTACTTCAAGCACACAGACCCACTTTCCGTGGTTCAGCACTCTTCAGCAAATGATATTCTCAGTTCTCAAAAGAAAAAGTGGAGAGGGAATAGATCAAGTTATTGGTGTAAAAAACAGCAGTAGAGCAGGGTAAAGCGGATGAAATGTGAAAACTGCTGGACAGCTGGTATGAAAAACACAAAAGTCTATTACAGGCTATAGTACTGGAGAAGATTCTCAGGGTGGAGAAAGAGGGTTTTGTATTAGACAAGTGTGAAAAGAGTGGAATGAAAGCTAGGCAAACATTGTGGGATCAGCTGGAACAAACTTCAAGGTTTTTGGASATACCAGTAAAAGGGAGGCTGAAAAAAATAGGAAACAAGCTTAGGTGTTTAGAGGAATGGCACAGTGCTGCTGGCCAGTGGATGGTGAGAGGCAGAAGCCCAAAGAAGCACCCAAGTTCCATAAATCCATGCCTGAAGCTAAATTTTTGGCTAAGCTTCATCTCTAGCAAGGAGATGAAAAGCATCTTGCTGCCATCTTGTTCTGGAAAGGTGGGAACATTTAAGCAGGCAGGTTGTAAGTAATCACACTGCAAGTGAAAACATGGATTAGCTGGGCCTGTGTATGTTTTAACTGTCTCTTTTCAGTCCTGTAGCAGCCAGTCCCACGACTCCCCAGCCTTTAAGTTGATCCTTGAAAGTTCTTGGGATGATCTTGCACTGGTCTGTTCAGAATCGAGCCTTTCCTCCTCTTTATTGTATTAGATAACTTTGGCATTTAAATTCAGGCCTAATTGATCTATATATTAATGCCTTACAATAGAAAGATGACATCTTCAGTGGGAGCTAGGTCAGGCCTCAGTTTGTAAAATTCTGCTTACAGCAAAGCATACAACCAAATAGCAGCTAAAAGAAGAACGTCCACAGTTCCTAACCTCTGACAGGAGGAAGAAGAAGAACTGCTCCAGGGCAGCATAGGGATTACATATCCTCAATTGTTTCGAGCTGAGGGAAAGATTTCCCTAGCAAAGCTAGAAGATCCTTCCTGTGAGATCTCACCTAACCTCTTCACTTTGGGTTGATTGCCTCTGTCCTTAATGAAGTGTGTGGTGACCTCTTCTGGTGAGAAGAGACTATGCCTCAAAGTTTAGTTAGAATGAGTCCTGATGAGAAAGAAAACAGGTCAGATAGATACTGTAAGAGGTTTTGATAAAATGACCACTTTAATCTTTGATCTAAGAACATGGTACATAAGGTACCAGAAGGGGCTGAGTGACTCTTTCATAGACATTAGACTCTGGTAGCCGTGTAAGAATGTGTGAGTGGTTGTGCATTGTCTTGGGAAGGCACATGGTATGCATGTGATACATGAATAAGTGTACATGAGACACAGAAGTTTGTGTGTACAGCGGGGTGTCAGATGTTCTGGTGGGTGTTTAAATTTAGATCCACCACTAGATGTGTTGGTCTGGACTCTTATGATGGATTTTGCAGAATTTAAGTTCCCATTGGACAAGATGCAAGTGGGGTGGATGTTTCTTATACATTTTTGGCTGGGGTAATATTTGACCAATTTTTCTTTGCAACCTAGTGCATCCTGGAATAGCTGTGAGCAGTGTCAGCAGTGCCCATTGATCTAGAAGGTTTGCTAGCAAACAAGCCAAATAAAGGGGCAAGAGTTCACGCCATCCCATTGTGCTATTTATTGCTGCATGCCATTTGTCAGTATTGAGCGTGCAAAAAGAGAAGCCATTTCTAGAAATGGCTAAACAGCTACAGGAATGAAATGGCACCTGTCCTAGAAGTTGATGTGATTGTTTACTTCACCTCTCCCTCCCCTGACTGACTGATGATGAACCCAAGAATAACTTGACTAACTAAAAATGTAGTCTGTTACATAAAGCTTG
The DNA here is from genome assembly GCF_003343035.1 of Apteryx rowi. Taxonomy (NCBI): domain Eukaryota; kingdom Metazoa; phylum Chordata; class Aves; order Apterygiformes; family Apterygidae; genus Apteryx; species Apteryx rowi. The sequence continues at coordinate 880,842 of NW_020450307.1, read as the reverse complement.
TCCTCCACTAACGCTATGTAGACTTTGTTCAGTGTGTGAGAGAGTGGCGCTGTGTATAACCTCAATTTTGTATTCCCAAAGCAGGGTCCCAGTTGTCCTTTAATTTTGATACATCTTAGACCTGTGGCCTGTCCTTGACTGGAGACAGGTAAAGGGGAAGAGCTGTGTAGGTAGGTAGATGCCTGCTCTTTGAGAACAGGGAGGGCTGTCTAGGGAAACTAGCCAAATTTCTGCTTACCAGAGAATTCCTGTATGTATTATTCTTCCTCCCACTTATTTACAGTCCCCTTCACTGATGCTTCTCATCAGTTCAGGCACATCTGYATATTTGCATGTGCCGAAGCTTGCTCGTTGGAACTGGAAGACAAGTCCTTCGTGTCACAGTGTGGCAGCAATTGGTTGTGCCAGGAAGACTGTCCTGGAGGTCTGCCGTGGGCGTACACTAGACTGTGTGTGAGGGGGGAAGAAAGCTCCTTGCTGCCTTGAGTGGGGGCAGTGGGTGAGCCACAGCGGGAGGAATGCAGCCTCAGCCAGAGCCTAACTAAGCTACTCTTTCTTAGTAACTCACTGTAGCCATGGTGATTGTTATCACCCAGTGTTCTTGATTTGACAACCCTCCTTTGTTTTCCCAGAAAATACTCACTGCGTTTGCCAAGCCTCTGGAAATAGCCACATCCTTATGTGGTGGAGGGTGCTATGGCCCTGGGCCAGAGGGGCAGGATATTTTAGCTGTTGCTTGTCAGTGAGGTGGGCGAGTAGTGTTTCAAAAACTAACACTTCTAAAGCTATGATAAAGTGCTCAGGCTACAGAGCTGGAGCCTGTGTTCATGCTTGAGATAAACTCCACTGTCAGTGCCACATTCACACCTCTCCTGTCACTTTAGGCACCCCATGGTCCTGCCTTTCCCACTAGTCACTTGCTACAAAGCCTCAGCACATGGGTGTCAAGCCCTGTGCCCCAGCCTACAGAGTCCCCAGGGGCTGCATTGTTCCCTATGCCCTTGTGGTGACATTCAGGTGGCCAGAAGAAGTAAAGTGGGTTAGATTTGTAACCTCCTCATTTTCTTCTACTCTGAACTTTCTTTGGACCCAGACATTTCCCTGTGTGCTGCGCTCTCTAGCCATTGCTATCCTGTGAAAAGAGAAATGGGTGAACTAGCAATATATCAGGGCCTGACACTTTTGTGGTGTGAGCTAGGGGATTTACAGTAGCAGGATTGCATCTTCATGTGACGGGAGACACATGCACCTCTGAAATGACAGAGATGGGGGGAAGGCAACCACTTCTGTAATCCCACTGTTAAATCTGCCCATGGATGCTGAAGAAAGTAATGCTTTCACTTGGAGTGACTTACAGCCCCTTTCTCTCTGTAAAAGTTGATTTTAAGTCAGATGTTCAGTGGCTACGGGCTAGACAGAGTTATTCTGGAATTACAGGATTTCATATAATTAATTCACTTACAGAAACAAATGACACTTGTGTATTGCAAATGAATGCTGTTAGAAAGCTGAAATACATGGGACTGTGCTAGTGGATAAAAAAGCTGTTCTTCKGAGAAGAATTGTTAAATCAATGTAAAACCAGAGTTTAAATCTAGCTTCAGGATGAGGACAATATGGAGTTCAAAGGTTTCCTCCTTGATGTATGGTGTCAGCTTCAGCTCACAAAAGGGTGTTCCTTGTAAAGGCAAGTTGTGTCACACACACACATGGATGGGGACATGGATGGGATTTTGTCACAAAACTGAAGAGGTATAACATAGGTCTCTGTTCACTAAGTGATTGGAGAGTTAAGTTTTCTACTTACGTTTATGTCACAGTCAGCCAGATTAAGAATCCATGAGACTGATTGCTGTTGACCCTCCAGACAGATACAGCCTCAGTTCTCTCTAGGTGTTTCAATCCAGATCTCGAGTGATTTTCAACCTATATGAGGCTAAATTCTTTACTGGCATAAATGACACAGCTCCATTGACATGAGGGGAATTCTGGCCATTTGCACAAACAAAAAAATTGGTTCACAGCTCCATATGTACACAGACAACTGTGGGTGTGCAAGTCCAGAAACAGCATTTTTTCACAGTTTGCTTGCACTCGGTGGAGCTGTCAGGCTTGAGTACCAGCTGCACATAGAGGGGTTGTGCAGTGTATCTGTGCATGCCTGATAGTACTAGAAGGCTACAGGAAATGTTGGGGACATATTCATGACAGTGATTTGGCTCCGTGGTCTGTTAAAATGGGGCCCTAGATGCCACCTTTAAATCTGAACTTGAACACCCTGGTTAAATTGCTGTGGCCCACAGCAGTGAGTAGGAGGTCCAAGAATGAGTTTAATCAGTGTACATCTGAACTTCCTGACCTGAGGGAAATTTTTTCTGTACATCCATTGGTTCACTCCCTCCCCCAAGACTACTCTGTCTGCTCTGCTTTGAAATGAAAGCTGGGGCTYGGGAAGGCTATGCAATAGTAAATAGAATAATGAACAGGTAGGGTAAGAATACAACCACATGATCTGTTTGAGTTGGACACATTACTATTAATCCTTGTTACAGGAATTAGGGCTTCAATGCCTTCTGAAAGGCAGGAGAACCCTCCAAAGGGTCCACAACTGAGCGCTCAAAAACCATCTTTGAAAACTCCACTCTAAACTAAACTCTGCTGCTGTCATTCACCTGTGTCCTATTAAGAGCATTCCTTAATGATAGGGGTCTTCTCCCTAATAGAGATAGCAGACTATTATAAACATTTAATTACATTCAGATTGTGGAAACCTGTGGACAGATGTCTATGCTCTAAACCCTTAATTGTGTTTAGTTAAAACCAACACAATAGTATGGCTGCTCTTTGCACAGCTGATAGATGCCACAAATCCAGAAAACTTCAGGGGCAGAGAATGATTTTAGCTTCTCTTGCTCACTGGAGATTCCTGACATACCTTCTGCATTGTTTGACCAAGAGGATTTGTTTCACCATGTCACCTCCCTGAGGATAACAGCACATTTTTTGCCTGGTGTTGAAGCGTGAAGACCATTGTGAGCCATGACATCATATCTCAGGCCAGAGCAGACCAGGAAATGACCAAGAAGGCCTGAAATATTGGCCATGGGAAGAATGAATGGAGGAGAGAAGGGATATGATACAGCAACATTATTTAGCCTAGATAGGTCAGATGCACATGACAAGTTTAATGGGACCAGAAGATCTTTGACACTTTAGCACATGATGATATTTTAGTGCAGAGGGATGGCTCTGAGAGGTGGAGGTAAATTAGGGTGCAAATCTACTAACTGACATGCTAATAAATCATAGCTGCCCTTAGGCAATAAGAAGTAAAGGAGATATGATCCTGAACAGCTAAACTGCTCTGAATCTGACCTTTCTTTAACTCTAGGAAGTTTAAAATGAATTCTGAGTCCTGATCTCTAACCCGAGCTAGAGACCTACTTCCCTCTGGACACATCAAAACTACCAGTGAGTAAAGATGTACATGTGTATTAATGATAATGGCTATTTGGGAGAGGAATGGGAGAAAAACAGTGACCTACATTTTCTGTAAAATATCTTGGTTTGGGGAAAAATAATCATTATAAATATTGGTTCAGAAAGTGAATAGCTTCAACTATTTTTGAACTGATTTAAATCAGAAGGGGATTAGCCAGTAGAAAAAAATAGGTTTGTAAGGTGAATTATCTCTGAGGTTTTGCTCACTGGGTTAGAAAGCCCAGGGCTTGTTTGAGTCCAAGGTTCCAACAGCCCTGGGGCTTATCCCTGAAGTCAGAGCCAGGCCAAACCTTCAGGCTGGGTCACATCAGTCTCATTTTGCCCACAGCACAAGAGTCCTTCTTTAAAGCCCAGACAGACCTGACTCCCACACAGATCTCCTGCTGTCTTGCTGCTAGTATGCTTTGTAAATAAATCTACTCTCCAAATTGGTACAGCACGTTTATTTGTTGGTCTCTCTCCTTTGTTCCTTCTGTCAAGCCTTGAGAGTAGGGGAGTATCTCCTAGGACTTAGCTGCTTTTGGGACTGTTACTCTGTAATTGGATGAGACAGAAGTTTAGCCAGTGATTAAAGCATTGCTTTGAAAACTGGAAATATGCATCATTTCCGTGATCTCTGTCTGCGATCTAAGCAACTTTTTGTCTCTGTTCCCCTTGCATGATGCATGTATAATGCTACCCTATCTCATGTGGGTGAGACTGGGTTATTGCCTGTGCAGCTTTGTGATCATGGAGCCAAGAATGTGAGCTTTTACAGATGCTCAGTAATAGCCTGATGACCAGAAAGCTTCTACTGGAGGTGAGAGGCCATGTTGAAAGCTTCTATACCTCTTAACTGTAACACTGCATGGCTTTCCAGAGCTATTTTTCACACAGTCCTTAATCATGAGAACTTTATACTACTGTACTTTAAACCTCAAAACAGATCCCTACTTATACAGGTCTGAGAGCTTGATTTGGTACCCCTTAACTTAGCCTCAAAGCAAGTACCTTCATTGAGATGACAAAATGTCCCATCCCTCCTGGCTGACATTCTTGGGCCAGTGCCCACTGATTTGTTTCCTAGTGATCCTGCTGGCTTCAGGCTGCTAAGCACAAGTGTTTGTGAGCTGTTTCTGGAAGGCAGAAAGTCCAGAAGTCAGGAATTCCTTGAGCAGCAAGAGGAGGAAGGTATGACAGGAAGAAGGGAGCGAGATTTCTCTGAAGAGCCCATCACAAATAGTGCAAGAATAACAGTTCTCTGTCGTGGCTGCATATTCCCTTATCTGGGAGCACTAAGCRGTGGAGCCTGTCGACACTTCTGCCTCACGCCCTGCTCTGCGCTCAGCCGCCTGCAGATACAGAGTGGCTTGAACAAGTTCCAGTGCTCTCTCCTGGAGCTTCCCAAGACCCCTCATTGCGGCACAGCGCGGCTCCATTGGGCAGCCGGGTGACATCACTGCCGACAGACAGCCATGTAGGTGCTTCCTGTGTCACATTCCTCACTGAAGAGCCTCTTGCCAAATCTTTGTTGTTCTGTGCAGTCTTTTTAGGAACAAATGGTCTAATTTTAGCCTGACTGCCACAAACACCTTCCTGAAATAGAATCTGACTCTCTCTTACCTTGTGCATGTTCTCGAGAGTTTAAAAACAGAATCCCTAGTCCTTGGGGTCCACAGCTAAGGCCTCGGTCAGCCTAAATTTGGGCAGTAAGAAATACTGAGCAGTGCATTGGGGAAGCTGCTGTACCACAGTGAGCTGAGCAAGGACAGGAATGTTCCAGAGAGAGAGAAGCTCAGGTGATGGCGTATCACAAAGTTACATGGATCTGGTCCAGTCTGAATGAGCTGTTCTGTATTTCAAGGACTTTGCGTTAGAAAACTTACTGTTTTCTGGACTAGTCGCAACAAAAAAATGACATTTAGCAGTACAGTGAAGGGACTTATCCAGTGTCCTTTGTGATCTGTCTAGGATAGTAGCTCTAATCCTTGTCCTTCCTTTTTGGGGTCTAAGTAGATGATTGCTGGCCTGGGAGTCAACAAACCATGGTTCTAATCCCTTAGCAAAGCCAGTTCATATCTGTCTGTGCTGTCCTTGAAGGCCATATGCAGCATTGACCTGCTTTGAGAACAACAGATGAAAAGTGCTTATAGAATAATTAGGAATTACTGTGARGTGAGGGCAAGGAGCACAAACTCCACAGAATCACCGGGTTTTTATGTTCCTGCCCTTTACTGTTTCCATGAGCCTGAATATGCAAGCRCTTACACTGAAAGAATAATTCTAGCCAAAGTTGCTGGTTTTAATTAGCAGAGAGTAAAGAGCCATGTCTTTAAAGAGCTCTCTAAATAGTAACAGAACAAATGTTTTCAGGCAACTGTTGTCTTTACGTCATCCCCTCTCCTCTGCCCCCTGTGTTCCTTCAGACCTGCTAATTAAGCAGCTCCTGGTATCTGCAGGTCAGTTGATCAGCTAATGGACTCCCTGCTGTTTCCAGTGCAATATGTCCTGGAGCATAAATAGGAAAAGGTAAAACATCCTTGAAGAACCAACTGGATCCTGGGCTGACTTGTCCGTGGGGTCCTTGCTGAGTAGCATTGAAAGCAGGTATATGACACAGAAAAAACATTAGCCCTGGAGGTTGTTACCCTTGTATTTGCCAGGGTCCCTGGTATATGGCCTCAGCTCTGCAGGATCTGAGACTAATAGGCAGTGAAGCTTCCCAGCGTGCCATCATTCAGCTGAGGCCTAAAAATGCTGGTGGCTCACATAAGGTGAGTGTGAAGTGGCTGGCATTAYTGAATACTCTAAAGGCCAAACCCTTGGCACCTAGCTCCAACTGGGCTTTAATGGATGAGAACAAGAGTGGCAGTAGGGCTTTGTATGCTGAGCGTCCCACAGGGAGCTGGGAGCTAGACCAAGGCATTAATGGAAGGGCAGAAGGGACTTGGAGAACAGGACTTCTGCATTCCAGATGAGCACCTGAATTACCCCAGTTACGGTACAGTCTGGGATAGCTGTTGTTCTCCTTCTTTAACATTTTTATATAGGATCTTTGAAATGTCTCTGGCAAGAACTTTGTCAAACTCATTAATTTTCGTGAACTATTTTTGTTTCCGGTTTCCCAGCCCCCTCTCATTTTGACACATTTCTTAATAAAAAATTTCTTGCTGCCTTGTAAAGCAGTGCAGAGCCCACAGGTTTAGTAACTTACTAGAGGTCACTGATCAAGTTGTTAGCTGAGCTCAGCCTAGATTTTCTGGTATCCATTTCTGCATCTGTRCCATAGAGACCATCCTCACTGTCCTGGAACATGTGAAAGCAGGGAGTCGGTCACTGCATTAGTGGATTTGGGAATCAGGACCTGCTGCTTTTCTAGAAGCTTGCAAGTACTCAGGATATATATGCTCTTTTCTATTTCACCTGATTCATCTGCCTCCCCCTTTACCTGCCTTCCAGTTTCAAGGTCATGTTCCCATTAGATGTCTTGTCTTAAAAGGCTTGTTTTGCCCTTCTAGCTTCTCTGTCCTTCTCCATCTCAGGAGGGAAATGCTAAGGTAACTCAATGGCATTTCCTTCTCCTTTCACTGCTTTCAGAAACCTCCCTTGTGACAAAATTTTTTGGGCTAGACTAGTCCAGTCCTCCCTGGCACCCCAAAAGGATGAGTAAAGGGCTGTGACTGCAGCGTGCGTCAGGCAGGCCTGTAGTGACATCTGGCGTTTGTTTGAGGAAAATGCTGATTATTGTCCCTCCCTGTTGTCACCTCTTGAAAATTCAGATGTGAACAAGCTGGCTAAAGTSGGAAGCAGAGATTCCTGTTTCTAGATTTGCTGAGAGGACCAGGATGRCTTCTTACCCAGACCCTGTAACCCTTGTAACTCAGCAGTATGAGTGGTGCAGGATGGCTAAACTGATCTGTGTGATCTTTATGGAAATGAGATGCAGCCTCTGAGCGACACTGGGAGAATGTTATGGATAAACATGTCAAACCCAGAATGGAAGTTGTTTTCATCCCTATGGGATTTCAGTCTAGTGAAGGCACATCTTAGTGCCTTTGACTAGGTTGAAATCCACTACCCAGGCATAGAATAAACTAGAGATCTCATGTTAGACTGACCCAGATCCAGTCTTTTCAACCCAGAAAAGGTTTCAACCCACCAAAAAGTCAATCTCAGAGGAAGATGAGCCAACATGGTGCTGTCCTGGCTTTCATCCAGTCCAAGCCTTGTTGTATGTCAGGMAGAAACGACCCCAAAATCTTTGGAAACCAAGCCACCATATCAAAGCATCAGCCATATGTATAAAAGCAGCTTTTCACTTCCCCCTTCCTCTTTGGAGAGGAATTGTTCAGCGTTGAACCAAAGCACATTACACTAATAACACTAATTGCTGTCTGTCATCAAGCACACAGGGCCATTTTCTGCTATTTTCTAAATTAAAAATCYGTGCAGAAGCCTCTGAAGAGATGAAGATCAGAACAGGCTCAATTTTCCATGCAAATCATTTGCCTCTGATCTTGACCCAGGATTTTCATAACAATCACAGGCAGCRTGGGGCTCCTCTGGCTCTGAGCTGCCCTGCGGTACCCAGCTGTCCCTCTCCCTGTCCCCAGTGGTGTTCCTTTCATGCCTGCTTGTGAGGGCATATGTGCACCTGAGGCATTTTCCTTCACTGGCTTGAAAGTGGTGGCTCTTCAACAACATTTATCTTTGTTCCCGCTTTCCTGTTTTRTCCACATTTGATACCCATTGCTGAGTGCTGGCAGAAGCCGGATGAGAGGAATCTAGCCTTTCRGTATCCATACTGGGCATCAACCTAGTTTTGTGTGTGCTTCTGAGTACATGCAATTGTGTGTTTGTGTTTAAATCTCTGTGTGTGCACGCCTATGCAGCTTCCACACATCTCTAATATTGCCACCGTCAAATATTTAAAAAACATACTTCAGCATCCCCTCAGATTCCAGAGACTAACTGTAGAAAGAATGATTTTTTGTGAAATGGTTGATTTGTATTCTTTGTGGCTTTCTGTGATGCAACTTGTTGTAATATGATTTGCTGTTGTTTCCATTGTGTATGAAAGTACTGGAGCAACTCAGCAGCTACCTTAATGGGAAAATCTTAYCGTGTGCTGGCAGATATTTTAACATCCATGAAATTGTGTTTGTGCCAGTGTAAATGTTCCATGTAGAAAAGTTCTCAGATCTGGAGAGGTGGAAAGGGAAGCTGTGTTTGAAAAGGACAAAATACCTTCTTAGCGCCTTAGAAGTTATATGAGACTGGGGTGACCATTGTGATCACTGAAGCAAAATTCTGCATAAGCTGAACCATTGAATTTGCTCAAAATAGTTCTTACCTGAAATGATGAAAATGTTTTAGAAAAACACCTGTTCTTGATTTATAAGACATTAGTGATAGAATTATTTCTGTGGTTCATTCCCTTTGATGTAAAAGCATACATCTTACATTTAGTCTGAATATTTCAGTCTCCAAGCTTCTTGACTTATTTATCTGCCAGACTGAAGAGTTCCTTAGCTGACCTTAGAGATCTACAGCCCCTGAGAGCAAGTTGACCTCATCACCTCAAGCTAAGGTTGTCTTGCAAAGAGCCACACAGGCACTCCTACAGTGACTCTCTCTCTGAGCTGCCTGAAGGGAGCAGCTGTTGGTTCTCATTCTGTAAGAAGACAGCTTTATCAGGTTTTACAAACCTTTGTATTAGCCAAGTGACTGACAAAGAGACGCCTAGACCAGCTTCCTTTGAAGTTCATTAGACTACATTTATTTTAGCAACAAAAATAAAAACAAAGACCAGTTGCAGCTTTTCAAGCTTGACTTCCTCTTAAATATATACCTTTACTTCTGTTGCCTTTTTGCAACCGTTATGCACTGCCTTGCTTCCCCTAAAATGAGCTGTGATCTGCTTAAATATTTCTCTTAAGCAGTAGTGATGCCCTGCATGAACCTGTCAACTGAGAAAGAAGACAGGACAAACCCTTTCCCCCACATATCTCCTTTTTCCATCAGGATAATTCCCTTGCTCTGGAATTGCCCAAAAAAGATGGCTAGCAGAATCAGGTTGATGATCACAGATATGTGCAGCCYCCCCTTTAAATGAACTAACCTCTGTGTGGAGCTTAGTGATTGCCACAGCCAGCAAGTAATTTGGTCTGTTTTGATTTCTGAGTCATACATAGAAGAGGAATTTACTACTCTCTGCTCATGACTGCAGAGGCATCTTTTCCTCCAGTGAGGAAAAAGAAGCAACTAAAATTTGATGGGAGCCATGGCTCCCCCTTTCAACGTCTTCCATACTTCAAGACTGCATCTTTATCTCACCATCAAGTCTCTTGGTGACTGGGCAGCTGGGCAGGGGAAAGATATCTGCATGGAGAGGAGATTCTTCTGTAGTAGAGAAGAGCTGGAAAGACGGAAGGCTGCAGGGACTTAATAGAAGTAATTTAATATTGTTCCTACTTCATTTGTATGTCTGAAACAATGGTCAAAAAGTTATTTACCTGTCCTCTTCTCTGTCAGGCTCACTACTCCCTGTCTTACTGTCTACAGTTACACATGCCTTGTAGGCAGTAGCTTACGGGAGAGATGTACAGACTGGCATTAAATGAGCTGGCTCAGGTCCTGAAGGTAGCCTTGCTATGTCTGGACCTGGGTGGCTATATTCTGTGTCACCTATGGATATAAATCTAGAATAACTGCTCTGGAGTGAGAGGAGTCACCTTGCTGTAAATCTGGTATCTATCCTTTCTGCTCCTGAGGCAGCCCCCCTGCACTTTCATAGCTCCTCCTTGTTTGGGGACTTCTTTCTACATTTCTATTGGTGTTTTAGATTCTTAGGTAAACAGGCTAGTTAAAAAAATCTGAATTATGGCTAAGAACAAAAAGAGAATGTTATTTAAAAGAAATGCAGGTGCCTCGGGCAGTCCATTTCCCCATCATAAATGACTTCTTATCCTGTCACATCTCATCTACAAAGCCTGGGAGAAACTCATTTTTTCCCATTGCTTCGTTACCAGGGTCTCTGAGCTGTACCCTGTGCTCTAAACTGGCACCGTCGTCCCCTTTCCCCAAAGAAGGAGAGCCCAATGAAGTGAGATTCTCCTGGAGACTCTGGTGGGGGCTTTGAAGAAAGCCATTCCTCTGCTCCTGGCTCATGCCGTGGGCAGTACTCTCAGGGGTCCAGGCTGGCCTGGAGCTCCCTTGAGTGTGACTGTCAGTGCTCAGCTCGTTCCAGGATGCTACAGGGCTCTGCTCAGTCAACGCTGCTCCCGTGGTGCCTGTGCTAAGCTATCAGAGAGGAAGACACGTTAGAGCTTGTATCTGTACATAGCAGAACCCTCTGCTTACGGGACAAAAATCCAAATTCTACATATCTCAGCCATTAATGAATGATTCGTTATCTAGGAAGTCTCACCCTGCTTAGTTCACCTCCTTACTTGTTGGCCAGATCCCTGGCTACTTTCCATCTTCTCTCTCTTGGAGATGGCTGGATTCCAATGACACACCAGGCTGTCATTTTGGACACTGTAGTTCTTGTTTCCAAGAAGCCAGTAGGTTTTCATTTTACCTTTGCCCTGGGCAAGAATAAGGAGAGAGCAGAAAAGGGCTATTTTCATGGGATGTGAAGCAGAGCAGAGAAATACCATGGTTAAGGCTACTACTTGTATTGCACTTATCTCTCCCTCTCTCATGGCAGGCTGGTTCTGCCTGGGGAAAGAATCATAATTTATATGCAGTTTGGGTGCTAATAATTCCTCCAGTTTAGGGAAGGGCTTGCAGGTCACTGGCAGTACTCAGGGTTTAGTATCAGCCTTACATCTATGTGTCTTTATAACTGAAACCTAACATAACTGAATCCTAACTCTTTTTGCCATATTCATGTGGTTCCAGGCGGGGGCAGACATAGCAGCTGCATTTCAGATCACACGGTAACACTTTTGCATTGATTAGGAAGAGTAATGAATAGCCACTTCCAATTGAATTAGCAGGGGAACCTTGTGGCCCTGATTAAAAGTCACCTTGCAATACACAGAAAAGCATTGGCCAAATCCATAGGGAAGAATCAAGTGCATTGCCCACTAACTCAAAAGCATTATTTTCTGGAAGCTATATGTTCTCCTGAGTGATATTCTAATCAGTAATTTCCAGGCTTTAGCCTTTCATAAACACTTTAATTAAAGTTTAAAAGATCACCCTGCTTGAGATGACAGAACTGGCAAGGGGAAGACCCACAGTTTCATGTTTCCTATTTCATTCTTTACTGTTGCAAAGTTACAGAAAACCAGTTACCTTGACTTCAATTTCTCCTCTCAGTTCAATTTCGTAAGCATCATCTGTTAGAAGGGCATCATATGTAGCAGAACTGATGTGGATCTTCTGTGCTAGGATTCAGAACAGGGTTAGAACTGAATGACTCCCCCGTTCCCAGAGAGCACATATAAAATATGTATTATGTATTAGGGGAYATAAATAAATAAATATGCAGATACATACATATATATGGATATGTATATATCCCTCCTGCCTTATYAGCCCAGTCTTTCTACCTCCTCAAATGTCAGGCTGAGGAAGAAGCACAAAGAAGGGGAAGTTTAAGATGCCTGAGTGTGCGGACTCTGTTCCTCAAACAGTTGGAGTGCAGCACCGCACAGAGGCAGCCAGGCTCTCTCCTCATGCATGTCTGTGTGACACTGTACACAGACGTTGGCTCAAACATAGGAGCAGTTTAGCAGGTTAACTGAACTGGGGTGTGTCCTGCTGACAGGGCTATATAGTGCTAGATTGGGTATCTCTGCACAACACAGCATTGTGCAGCAGTAACAATATGTGATAATGATAGCAAAAGCAGCATAAAAGGTTGGACCAAGAAAAATGTGCACTGCCCTCTTCTGTGTAGCCATGGTGTTTTTACCTGATGCCTTTGTGTTTAAGGGCTTAAAATAAGCTCAGCTTGCCTAGTGCTATTTAGCTTATGTCACCCTCCTTCTTCTCTTATTTCTAGTCACTTTCCAGAAATATCACAGTGGATGTGACTTTATTTGCTCCACGTGAATACATGAGAGTTACTCTTGCTTATTTGAGCGTATGTACAGGGATAGTGGCAACTGCAGGTCATGCATATGCTGGTTCTTTAGATTGGTGATAGGATAGCCTGGGATGTGCCACAGAGAATGTTCCTTCTGCTCTACAAACCTGATTTCACCCTTGGCCATGCCCAGTTTGAGGAGGTGTTGGGGGTTTTCTTTTCACTGTAATATCTAGGAGACATAGCATGCAGGTGTGAGACTGACTGGCACATAAGGAACAGGCACAGCTTGTGCCTGAGTCACTTACGCAAGCTGGTGGACTCCATGCGGGAGGCTGTGTTTACAGTGTCCCCAAAGAGGCAATACCGAGGCATTTTGTACCCAACAACTCCAGCTACACAGGGCCCTGAAGAAATACAAGGCACAGAGACCCCAACAAGTAAACAAGTGGCAGAAATGCCGGGAGATGCCTTTTTAAGTCACTCTGGATCTTGAGAGAGCAGTGGGAATTGGGAATACTCAGTGCATTTAGGGTCTGGTTGCACAGTGTGATTTTCTTGAGGAGGGAAGTCTCAACTTGTTTAGCTGTGGGTACCTGGTGTTGTTATGAGGGGAAGATGCACTTTGCCAATAATGAATTATTTCACAGCCCTTTCCACACTGATGAAAGCAAAAATCATTTCTCCCCCACTTTTACTGCTAGAACCCAGAGCAATGTTCAGCTCAGAGTTCTGCAGGGAGCCAATAGCTAGTACAGTAACGCGGAAGTCTTTTCTYCTCACACAAATGCCTCAGCTACATACCTGTGTGTATCCCAGCCCTCAGCTGCAGTCTGCCCCTTGGCATATGAGGTATCACAACCTGCCGAACTGCTGCCACCAAATCTAGAGACATTTTGGCAATCTCATCAGCATGTTTTGTGCCATTCCTCTCTGGTAGACCGCTCACTACCATGTAGGCATCGCCAATGGTCTCCACCTGACGGGAATGGACACATATCACTGAGTGGCAGGTATGAAGCTTTTCATTCCAAAGGAGATCAGAACAAAACATGTCTCAGCTGTTTGCCACCTGCCAAGCTGCAATGTAGTCCCTTTGCAATGGGGGTCTAGGATTTCGTCATTTCTGGCCAGCAACCAGTATTTAATATTCATCAGGGAACAAAGATTTTGGCTGCTTCCAAATTCCTTGCCTGAAGGTTTTTACTCACCTTGTAAACATCATAAGACTCAATCCTGCTGTCAAAGCAGACGTAGAGGTTGTTGAGCATCTCAACAACTTGCAAGGGGGTACAGGAGGCAGCGATGCTTGTGAATCCCACAATGTCTGAGAAAAAAATAGTCACCTGTCAAAGGGAGAAGGAAGGTGTGAAGCTAAGGTCTTCAAACAACATTGGCAGAGCCTTTGAAGAGTTTGGGKATTTGTGAAATTCTGAGCAGAACAGCACAAGGCACAGGCTGCATATAGAACCAGTTCTGCAGAACTGAATAGATACCTTCCTAAATTAGCAAGGTGTGTCTCTGAGTTGTTCTCTATTACTTTGATGGATAAAATGTTATCTATTTCCAAAGTTTATCATCTGCATTTCTTTGAATAACTTGAATTAGATGGGAGATGGAAAGTCAAGTGCTCTGAACCTTGTAAGCTGTAATCAATAGACTTCTTACAGAACTAGGGCCTGAATTTTCTTTCTCAAGCTGTGGTGGAGATCAAACATAAGTATCTGAACAGACTGAGAAATAGAAGTTCAATTGCTGGCTCTTTTCATGTTGAATTAGGAAATATTAACTGGGTTTGGTTTCTCTACGTATGATTTTTTTTCTTTCTTATGATCAAACAATTTACAGAGGAATTTACATATTTTAAAATCAAGTGTATAAAACAAAGAACAGCAGAAACCAGAATAACTAAATTGAGGAAGGAAAATGTGTGTTATAGTTGTTGGCAAAAAAATGAAGTGTTTCTCCTCTATGCTGCCTGAACTGTGTCAGATGTTTATCTAAAATTGTTGCTTTATTCTTCATTGGTAATACCAATTAATCCAGAAGAGCCGTCTTTTCCCTCTCTGCTTTGGCTTAGCTACTTTTCATGGCATGACTATTGTTAATTATAATTAATTGTGCAATTACAGTGTGCTATTTTGATAATGACACCTACAAATTAAATGCAAATATTTATCATTGTGTTTCACAGCTGAAAGTAGTGGAGCGTCCAGGGGAAAGAGTGAAGAGAACTGCAATTACTGCAACATGAGGATTTTGTGCAGAGTTTACTGCACATAAAACATATGTGCTACTTGCTAGCTTTGCGCAAAAACGTTGGGCTGAAGGAGGTGGAAGAAACCTTCACAGAACTACTTTTTCACAAAATGGAGGAAGCTCAAAGAAAAGTAGCAAAAGCTGGGGAAGAAACTGATCCAGAAAGACCGAATGAAATTGGTATGTGTGTATAGCGTGGCTAAGAAATGATTACAGCTCGTGGACATGGTCCTGGGAATTCATTGCGTTATTCATGCTGTTTGAGCAGCTACTAAATTGAGCACTGGCAACAGCATGCATGATGCAAGGCAGAGCTACACATAAATGGATGCCTGGCCAGACCCTGGCCTTGTTTTTATGGTTTTTACATACATTTACGCTTTTTTTTTAGACTTTGTTGCACTAATGCTCTTGACGCTATTAGATCATCTCCCCCTCTCATCCTTGAAAAGATCCATACTCTTTTTTTCTGTTGTGTTTATGGACTCACACTGATGAGTAGAGACAGGATTTGGCCTACTTTGCTTTGTGATTCTTTCCATTTTACAAAGAGGAAACTCAGTTCTTGCTCCCATGTACTTAGTATACAATGGTGCTGACTGATTCTCATGAGTAGGCTCTTAAGCCCAGAGAAGACAACCTGCCAGTATAGGATCTTTGATATTTAAAGCTACTTCTGGAAATCTCAGCTCTTCTTCCCTCCCCATCAGCCTAATTATCTAAGTGCTTCATGCCACATCACGCAGCTGTTTTCAAAACACATTGTGAATATTAGAATTTCCATCCAGAATGAGCTGTGGATGCAAAACCAGGTTCCTCAAACTGGAGATAAGATAGATGTTCTTTTAAAGGAATCCTTTCCTATCCTTGGTGATAGTGTGTTTTCCATTTGCTCACCTATAGTCTCTAGATTTACCTGATCATAGTTTTCTGCCTCAACTTTTCGGCATTTCCTTAGCTGCTTGGCCACAGATTTTGGCAACATCTGGTGTAAGAGGTCCTCAGCTAGCTGCCTCTCCCTTTTCAAGTCCTCCGTCCTTTCCTTGAGGTTCCTGGCATAATTGTGTATCCAGTCTGTCATTTGCTTGAAGGACATCAGGATTATGGGGTAAATGAGGCAGGCTATCACTAACAGACTGATCTTAAGGCTCATTGTGGACAGGATTTCTTTAGATTTCTTGCTGAGCTTTTCCTGTCCATTCTGCAGCAGACAGCTCTGTGCATAATAAAGTTCCTTTACCAAGGCTTTAAGGGAGACAAAATCAGCTGAGCCCAAGAATGGGATGAGAAAAGAGTTTCCTTCATAGTGAGTAAAATCAAGTGATAGATTGACATTATCCATCCAGCACTTATGTACGTTCTCTGATGAGAGGACAGCATAGTTCAGAATGCTGAAAAGTGGATGCAATGCTGTTTGAAAACTTGTAGATGCTGGCGTTAAATGAACTCTAAGCATGGCTTCTCTTATTTGAAGGATGAGTTTAAAAGCTACTATGTCTGCCCAGTCAGGATTGTATCTCATAGCTTTCAGGTCTTCATGGAGACTACTAAAAAGCTCTAGCAGTTCAGAGATCWCTCTGGATAGCATCTGGCTGCCTTCAGTATCCCATGTGCTATTTATTCTTTGTTTCATGTCAGTGATATAAAATCTACAGATGGAGATGTTCTCCTTGCATTGGCAATTCTCACAATACAGTTCTGCTTCACTTTCATTACAGAGGGAGTTTAAATCCTCCAATAGCTGAGCATGAAATGATCTATTCCTCTTTGCTGCTGCTGGGATCAGCCAGCTTTGTCTTTCTTCCTGCAGGAGATAGATGAGGCGAACAGCCCAAACGTTTTCACAGGAGGCAAGTTCCTGAAGGGCCTTCCCTGTGTTTCTCCATATTTCCAAGCTGTTGCTTAAATCAAAAGAAAAGGCTCCAAGGAGGCTGCAGAGGGAGACTACGCATGCTGTCAAAATCCTTTGGACTGTTTTGCTACCACCAGTGTTGGAGAGGGGAGAACATCTAAAACAGAAAAAAAGGGGTCTGATCACTGAGGCATTTCTTGCAGGTCCTGAAAATATAACAGAGCTAGTAGTGATATTTAACAGTTTGTCTGCATTTTGAAACAAAGCACAGGGATCATACATTATTTGAATGCTATTGAATGATGTCTTTTATTGTATTTCGGTCCACTGAGATTTTTATTTTAGAAGAAAAGGTGAGGTAAAGAGATTGTTTCCATGACACTCTCAGAGCTGCAAAAACACACAAATGAAAACATACTGTTTTCCTGTGAGTATTAAGATAAAATCATTTSCTGCAGGTTTTATTCTTTCTGGTACTTCTATCCAAATCTCAAGGAAGCCCATGAAAAGATGATTATTGATTTCAGTGATCATGAACTGGAATGGCTGAACTTATTAATCAAAACAACTACCAAAAATTTTAGAATTTGTTCTTAATAGAAATTTCCAAATGATGAATAATTTGTGCTGATACGTTCAAATAAGCTTGGACATTTCCACAGTGCTGTCTAAATATTTCAGAAGGGAAAAAAATCAAATTTCAGTTTTGTTACAGTTTTTACAGAAGCATAYATGTATCCAAATTTTTACTGTTTGAACTTCATGGTTACATTTTCTGTCCTTCTCTTTCATGCTGTACATAATTGGCATCTGCGCGCTCTACCGCAGAACAACCTCTAATAATTTTGCTTTTCAGAACTATTAATCAATCATTTGCAATCTTACTGTAATGATGCTCACAAAAACAACCAGGATGTTATGCTGAAGTAGGGCAATCCTGGGTAAATCTGTTCTCCATAAGCAACCCTTATTTCTACTGATAAAGAACAAACCAAGGGGCAAACTTGCCGATCCATCCATCCAGTGCAGCCCTTTTTTTCTTTTGCTCTGTGTAGTAGAAGTGATTAAAAAAACAAGCCTTCCTCAGATCCCCTGCTCTTTTGAATAGGTGAAATTAAATTTATAAGAAGATAAATAAAAACACAAAAGAGCCTGCTATTTCTCAGCAGAGGCTGATATTAGGCAAAACAAKTTCCTGCTGTGCTCCCTGCAGCAGAAGGGTGTTCAGTAGTTGTAAAGTAGAAGAAAAGAAATAAAAGTAGAGTCCCCGAAGATAATAAGTACCCATGTTTTTTGTTATTTATATTTACCAGCTTAATCCAAAGGGAACAAAGGCAAAATGTCTGAATCAAAGGAACTACAAGCCTAGAAAAATTTATCCCGAAACCCAGATGCATTTTTGTTCTCAAAATGACTTCCAATATTTTTCTTACTCTGTCTACTGCTTACCTTTGCATCACTTGTTCTCCTTTTTTAATCAATCGGTTTAGTTTTGAATCCACCTAAGTATGTGCCAGAAGGTAGAATAAAAACGCAACAAAAGTCCACCTTGATTTTACACTGCCTGCTTTTTATTACAATGAAATAAATATAAATAGAGGTGTTAATTTAGTACTGGGCTAAAAGGTGGTGATTCTGCTGGCGCTTTGCAAAAAATTGGCACATGCATCTGTGTGTTGGCTGACAGCAACAATTCAGAGGTCTTTGCCTGGGATCTGAGTTACTTAAAATGAGCAAAGTGGGTATGAAGCAGGTAGGTCTGCAGCAATGCAACAGGAGCCCCTCGCTGCCAGGGCAGCTGCCAGCAGTCACTGACGAATTTTACTGTCCTGGTTGCTAACCCCCAAGATCATGGCATTAAAAACCTCTCTGTAAAAGCAGGAATTTTGCAGCGCTTCTGCACTCACCTGCACTCACCTGCCGGGGCCCGCGCCGCCTTTCTGCCAGGCATCGCTGCTGCCTGCCCCAGTTGGGACTGCTCGCCAGCTGTGAGGTCCGGGGGTCCTGCCTGCCGCCCGCCTCCTTCCTTCACCAGCCCCGCCACTGCCTCACTTTCTCATGCCCCCCCCCCCCCGAAATTGTTCCCGCAGCTCTCCGACTCTTCCTCCACCACACATCCTCTTCACAGCAGGGCTCACGTCTTCCCCCAGGTGAGAGTATCAAGCTCCAGCCCAACACAGGGGAAAGGCTGTAAAAGGTCTCCAGCATCATTGCTAAATCAGGGCGCTGGTTTTGACAATACACAAGAAAAACGGACAGGGACGCACTTTTGTGTTGCCAAAAACAGTGTTTATTGCAGTATGATTAAGTACAATATTGTTGTTGGTAAATGCATAATTTCCCAGTTCTTTGTGATCAAAGGTGTCATGATTATGACTTTATTCAGGCTGTTTTCCTTCTTGGCACTGTTCTCATCTCTCATCCAGTTCTCTTTGCATTAGTTGCTGTCCATAACCTACAAAAATGTAAAATAAGGCAAAAATCAGATCAGAAGACCCAGGAATTTGTGAATAGTGTATGTTACATCTCAGATGCAGCATTTAAATAGCTGAAACAAGATCTTTGCTTCTCAGTCACTCTTTAGGTTAAGGGTTATATTATATTAACAAATAATTGATGGTACAGACTTGAGCAGCATGCGTTGCCTTCTAGGATGCAATTGTAACAAGCAAAGAATATGAATACTTGAATAATCGCTTTGGAAGTCATACCAACAAAACCTTTAATGCCTATAAATATATCTTTAGTACAAGGGCAGAATGTGTTCCTAAAGATCCAGACTTATCTAAAGGTGGAAATAATTTGGATAACTATTTAAGAGGAAGATATTTTTTGCTGTAGGGACTGCTTTTGTGCTGATAAGGGCTTGTCTACATAGAGAGGTTACTTAATGTGATATAACCAAAGATATCTGTGGAATAATTTTTTAGGTACTTTTCCTCAAATAGACAAACCTTTAAATGTCTTCCCCACCCCTCCTCTGCCCCACCCCAGGGTCTCCAAAAATGACCTTAGAAAAAGCTACGTGTCTGTAGGACACTACTAGGACCTTACCTGCTGGATCCAGCTATTGAAATCAGAGACCCGAGTGAAGACAGAAGGCTTGTGATAAAAATTGCAGCCCAGAGCCGAGCCAAAGCTGACGATGCCGTGCACTTCCCACCTGCCATCAGCACCTTGGCAGTTCAGTGGGCCACCAGAGTCCCCCTGGGAGGAAGGGGGAACACAGTTAATGGCAGTCAAAGTGTCAGTAGTGCTTCCTCATTTTTTAAGACTTCTTTCCCATCAGGTCTGTTTGTGTGAAACCAGCCCCTACAAGCAGTGTTCTCTGGACTCACATTGCAACTGGAGGTGATGCCATCCCCACCAGCACAAACCATGTTGCGTTTCACCGTGCTCCCCCACCAGCCAATCTTGGAACAAGTTGCATAATCCACCACCAGCAAAAGGCCTTGCTGCAGGTCATCTGGAAGAGCGCCATTTGCTGCAAGAGAGTAGAAACAAAGGAGTCATGGTACCAGCTGGCACTGAAGAAAGAACAAAACTGCGTTGTTAAGCCTATCCCAGGAATGGGGTACTATTCTTCCAGGTAGGAAACTCCATAGAAGCTGTATTAAAGGAGGGGTTGTATAATCCATTCCTTTTCTGCATTCTTTCATCAAAGAAAGGCCTTAGCTTACTAATAATTCTCATTCCATTAAAAAAATGTCTCTTTGTTAGAGAAATAAATGGCTGCTCTTTGTTCAGAACTTTGCAATTTACTTAGCACTCTAGGAATTGCCTCTTGAGCAGAGTTGACACTGCTGAAGTCTCTGAGATTTTTTTCACTTTACATTTATTCCCTTATGAGTCTTTTCAGTTCTTCAGCAGGGTATATTAGTGTTAGCAAACTCATCAGCCTGCACACCGTTAACGTTTGTGTTACAGTAGCTTCTAAAAGACTAATACAGGGCCCTCTAGTGCATTACTAGCCCCACTACAAGCAAAATATACTCCAAGGAAAGGGAGGGAAAAAACATACTATGTGAGTGAAATGGAGGCCTGATCAACTACCTCACTACATTGGGGTTGAAGSGACCTTGAGCTCCAACAACAGCTTTTTTCCAATCGATCCCAGAAGGCAGTACTGAAAGATTTTGTTTTACAGTTTTGCAGCTGTCCAAGTACTTACTCTGCAGCCTTCCCCATCCTGTCACATAGCAGGCAGTGTTGGATGCCAGGATGCTTTGTGGAGCGGGGAGGCAGGCCAGCTCAATTTGTTTGCTTAAGGTGACATGTTCAGTGAGTTTGATCAAAGCAATGTCGTACCTGTGGTCATATGCACACATATTAGAGAGGGGAAGGGAAATGAAGGGATGAAGAGGATGGCAAAAAGAGTAAGACATATAGAAGTATGAAAATTTAGCAGTTATACAGCACTTGGACTATTCAGAAGAGATGCAAGGGAGCAAGGAGACCAGTGCATGGATAGCAAAGATTCCTGCACCCTCAAAGCAGTGGGGAATCTGTGCACTGGTTTCTTTAACTCCATCGTGAAGCACTGCAGCTTCACAAAGTATAGGCAAAGTCTGTAATTGCATAGTAGCTCCTGGAGCTACAGGTTTCTACACTGACAACCGTTCTGGGAGAAGGAAGTTTCTTCATTATTACTCAGCTCTTCCCTGCAGAACTGTCCACTTTTCTGCTGGCAGCATTCTGGAAATGACCTTTCACGGATTCTGCTCACCAGAAACAAGCCAGTTTGAGGACTCTAACTCGAGTCAGCTGGAAACTGAGATGATTTCTTTGCTAATGCACTCAGCCTGCAGCAGGGTATAGCAGTTCTTCAGCAACAAAGATATTAGTACAAATTATCAATAATACTTTACATTTATGCTATTCATATGAGGGCTTCAAAGAATATTATATCAATTGTTTGATCAATTCATTCATTTCCACTATACAAGAGAGAATATTGCATAGGACAACAGCTTCTCAACATGCAAAACTGCAGCTGAAAATGCAATTAATGAATAAGTAATTAATACTGAAAGTTTCCTGTCCTCCCTTGAGGGAGAAAGGTACAGACTGGAGACTCAACTCTCATCCACTTCATTTAGAAATACCACTGTAAGCCTAAGCTGTAACAAGGGGCTCCAGATGTTTAACTGCCACTGTTCAGGGGGGCTGGGTTCAGGCAGTTTGATTTTGGCCCTTCATCTAATATATGAAAAAATACTTGCCACCGACTTACCCATTTGCAACATTATTTGGATTCCATTTCTCATGAACAATGATTTTTTGTGGCTGGACTGCAATTGATCCTGCTTCCTCAACATTTAGGTTGTATTTTCCTAGAAATACTCGATACGTTCTAGAAGAACTGGGGAGGAAAAGGACTAAGAATTATCACTCAGTTATGGAGCTACCAGCTTACTGCAAAGCCATCTGCATCTTTGCCACCTGAGGTATTCAGTAAGAACAGTCTTAAGACTGTAGTCTCACATCACATTTGTGATGTGTCCGGAGCTGTGCCAATGTCTGAGGACAAAGCGTTGCGTGCTGGACTTCAGAACCCTTTCATCTCCAAGCAGTCCTGTCAATTCCCACTTAAGGGCTCACTATCAAACTGAGGATGCCTCCAATCTTTAAAGCATATAGCTGCTATTCTTTAAGCAAATAAACAATTTGAACTACCTTTTTGACAGCAYGATAATGTTTGTTCCCAAGAATCTTCACTGATAAACAGCTGTGCGATAAATGTAATATCCAGCATTTGTAATAGTAACATGCAGCCAGTTCTTGTTATTTCACATGATAATCTTTTCTACAACCTAGTGGTACCAAGAACTGTATGCACATATTCAAGCACATATGCTACTGAACCGAAAAGGGGTTGCCGCTATGGTAACGTTTTTGATGATGAAGGGGCATAGCTGTACCTGATCATTTCCTTGTTATACTTTCCCACAGTATAAGAATATGAAAGGGTTACTGAAAAGGACTGGTAAATTCAAAACACTTGTGATTATTTCTTCAGGGAATGGACTGAGTAGTTGTCTTTGAATCTCACTGCCAAATGTACTATAGAAATAGGCAACACAGCTGAATTTTAATAGCAACTTGAAAACAATGATTTTGCAGTTATTTACAGAAAATTAAGTGTATGTAATTCAGGACATTGAGCTTTTTCTTCCTCTACCTTTAAGACAAGGGAAAGACATATCCTCTTTCTTGTGACCTCTTATTTGTAATCAAAAGATAGGATATGAGTCTTGGTGCTTTTATTTGGGAAAGGAAGAACTGGCATTAATATGTTTTTTCTTCATGTGTTTCCGGTCATGCACTGCTTTCTGGATACAGACTTTAACTCAATGATTTACCTAATGCAATGTGCGGCTGTCATCACCCAGTTGCTTGCAATGAGGGTTCCTCCACAGGTATGATGCCATTTGCCACTTGAACTGTATTGGAGGGAGGCCTAGGACCAACATAGTACATAAGGCTSAGATTTTTGCTTACTGATTTTTCATTGTTGCATTTTCTCCCTGCACCCAGAAGACAACTTCCCTTTGGAAGATGGTGGGAGATTTTTAAGCAACAAGAGGTTTCAATTCCTACCCTCAGAAAAGGCTTCCCTCTTTCCCTGTGATCCAGAAGTTTAATTTTAGTGATGTTTTTTTCCAAAGCTTTCGCTAAGCCCGGCCCAAATAGGGCATTGTATTTGCTACAAAAATGTATTTGTTAACTCTGTGTAGAAGTATGCTCCAGTAGGCATCATTTTCTCCACTGAGTTTCAGTCTTCTTGCTTGAATATGGGATGGGAAACTTGGAAGCTCTGACTCTTGTTGATGAGTGGTACCTAAGTCAACTACCAGAACAGGAAAGCCTTCATAACTAGCACTARGTGGCACATTCAGAGCTACCTTTAAAAAACTGGAAATGTTGGGATTGATCAGAATGTAATATTCGAAACCTAAGACATGACAGACAAGAGGTCTCAAATGAAATCTAAGGGCTAGTTTTGTTCAGCCATGTCGCGTGAGGGTAGCACGATGCTAGTTGTTCCAGGGAAGGCAGAAAAGACTAACCTGCCAGGGCCAGCTGTAGGGTCTTGCATCTTCCCCTCCAACCACTTTAGACACAGCGGGTGGGTAGGCAGGAACCCCACAGCCGAGGGCTAGAAAACATGCAAAATAGGATGTGTTTTAAAAGTAGGAACTCTAAAAAGACTTTTTTTAATATTAAAAAAAAAAAAAGTAGATTCTGCACAGAACATTGCAAGGTAGCAACCTAGCCTATGATTTGATATGGTACCAAGTGAAGATACAACCATCAGTCAAGACTGACCAGTATTATATAAAGGTTGTTTGAACTGTTTTGTTGTTCTGACAAATGATGAAATCATGTTGGCTTAACCAAATTCTCATGTGTCAGCTGAGATGCAGTTCCCAGCAGATGCAAAGCAATTTGATGTGGATTAGCTGTATTTCAGTGTGCTCAAGTTAAGTAAAATAACTTTGAATATGCCTAAGACTGAGGGCATCCRTGCTAGCTGAGCCCCTCTAGTATGAACAGAATAATCTAGCACCTAGTTGCTGTTTGGAGAGAACTTTTTAATTAATCCCCTTTGCCATATCTCATTCTGTCTTGTTGCAGAATGTGTCTAATTTCCCCAGTAAAGGAAGTTGCAGTTGTGTTTAAATTCATTTTTCCTTTAGAACTAATGCTGAAATTGGGTACATACCTGCGGTTGCCAGAGTCAGCACAGCAAAGAGGATTCCAAGCATGATGCTGGTTAGCTAGGTGCTGCTGACTCTGTCTTGCAAGCTGCTTTATATGTTGATATCATTTATCTCTGGGAGATATGACTTAAAATGTAGTGCTGCTCTGATACCAATGGAAAACTTGTGTAACTAACTGTGGGATAATTTTTTATATGCACAAATGCTTTTAGAAAAAACAGTTTAGATGGACCTTGAATGCAGGCTCTATCTGCAAATTTGGTAAAAATTTCCAGCTGAAGTGGATATTGTCTGTAGCAGCTGTTTGCTTTCCCATTGCCTTGAATGTTCGTCACAACCATGTTATCAGAAGAAAAATGTTATAGGAATTATTTTAATATTTGATGGCATGTCAGCAGTAGCAGTGTCTGATATATTTGGAATGACATCAGCGGGGTTCGGACTAATTGAACTCTGGTGGTATGATTCTATGAGTATGTAATTATTTGAAATTTTATTTTGTTTCATTTTGTCAGTGAATGGCAACTACCACTTTGTGCTGACTGAAACACTGTATCTTCTTTTCTAGATCAAATTTCATGTGTTTTAGCATGCCACACTTCTTCAATAAAACAAACTGCAGGCACTTTGGAGGGGAAGATGTTTCAAGCAATACAAAGAACCAGCTGTCCATGATGATGGAGAAACACTGGTGTAGTGCGGTGAGCCCAATTTCATTTTACTTCTTCACCTTTAATTCTTAGATCAGCAGCACTTCCCTGGAAGAGAATGGGGTTCCTGTAGCACTGGAAATGAGCCTTTTCACATCCCAAATCAGCATGCTGACTATTGGAATAATGCAATGTGTGCTGGTTAATGAAAAAGTGTAAACTACTTCATTTTCACCAGTAGGACAAACAGGGCAAGAAGCAGGCATATAGACCACGACAGAGCAGCTGCCACAAAAGAAGTTTTTGCAGTGCCCTAATTTGTTAGTGGATGTTTGATATCAATGGCAAGGTTTACCTTTGTGTCTCTGTCTTCCTTCCACTACAGGAATCTTCCATCCTCTCTCATATTAGGCTCTCCAGCCACCTCTCAAGTGAAAAAATGTTACTGATTATTTAAAAACCAAAAATCTCTATCCCATAAGCCAGGTCATACGTAAAGGACAAACTTATTAGAATGGAAAAAAATATCATAATGTCCAGTTTTGTAGCCACATTTGCAGCTTTCTGCTCTAAATACAGACAAAACTGGAGGCTCCCCAAAAGCTGAAATAAATCTGTTGTTTAATGTCAGTAATAACAAGCAGCAAAATCCCTGGTTTTCATAGCTTCCATTCAGCAGTAGGTACTGATTTGGATGARAGATGCCTGGAGCATACATGTGGAAGGCAGAAATATATAATGCTTTGCTGTTTTGTCTGCTTCTTAAGAATGTATTAGCCTACCCAAACAATAGTTCTTGAGCAAGCTGCATTCTGAATTTCAAATGGAATCAGCCAAACACTGTTCTGGCATCTTGTATTTATTATCTGACAAAGGCAGAAGTCAAAAGACGATTGACTGAGCACAGAATTATGATTCTAAGAAAAACTTGTTTCGGGAATTAGCTGACTCTTTCCTTACTGTCTGAATTCACAGGCAAAATAACTTACTTACTGCACTCTCCAGTTTAAATTTCATGCAGTTTCTATATTCTGTTTTGCCACTAAGGTTTTCACCAAATACCAGCTAAAAATTGACTATGAATTTTGGATGTTCAGTTACTATTTTAATCTTCCTGATTTGTGAGTATGCTCATAAATACGGGGTTGTATTTACTTTTTTAAGCATTTCTGCAATAATCTCACAAATAACCTGCTGCTATCTTACAGACCACAGGTAGGGAAACCCTGTTCGATCTTACTTTTCCATTTCTTCTTTGTAAGGGAATTCTGAAGCAGTTCTTTTATTGCGGGGGGGAGGGGGGTGGCAGGCAGGGGAGAGGAGATAATAAGGAAGGTCACAATATTTTGAATGTAGAACCCCCTCAAAGCTTTTTTTGTTCCATTCTTGTTTTATGTAACAATTGTATATCCATCTCTTCCAGGTCTAGTATAATTAGAAATATCTTTCTTGGACTAAGTGGACATCATACTCTTGGCATTTCTGTAAGTGAATATCAAAAAACCTCAACCTCCAGCTGATACCATGGTGGCTTGGAAGCAACTCCCTAGAAACTCTTATCATCTTCATGCCAGATGCTGCACAGAAAC
Organism: Apteryx rowi; assembly: GCF_003343035.1. Taxonomy (NCBI): domain Eukaryota; kingdom Metazoa; phylum Chordata; class Aves; order Apterygiformes; family Apterygidae; genus Apteryx; species Apteryx rowi. The sequence goes on along the minus strand of NW_020450307.1, from coordinate 854,248 downwards.
TGAGCAGATCCACAGGACTTCAGTAGAAAACAGAGCAGGAACTTCTGGTATGTTCTGTTAAAGTATAATAGCTAATATCTCTTTTAGTACTTGTAATGTACAACTTATAATGTACTCCATTGCTTCACCATCTTTAGTCTATTCCCTCATAAGGTAGTAAACATGCTAGACCAATTAGTAAGTGGGACAGTCTGCAGACAAGTAACAGACACCGGAATATACTTTTGTGAGGGAGGTTTTTCTTCATCTGAAACTAGACAGAGAAAAAAGGTGCTAAGATTAGGGATAGGACAAGTTAAATTCTGTCCCAGCTTTTCAGCAGGACCAAAAGTACCATTACTTGCTGGATGGCCATTAAATCTGCTGCTTGATTATTCCCTGATTCCATTGCTGCATGTTCTGAAAACATAAGCTTTGCCTGTATGTCTTAAGCTACAACAAGGTTACCAAGAGACAGGGAAATAAATACCTAGTACCACCCTGTATGTTTCTACCTTTCATTTTACCTATTAGCTTCTGCCTTCCAAATTCTTTGGATTTTTCCTTTCTATAGTCTGCACTTCCCGAGAAAGCACCATCTGAAGCCTGGTGGCTAGGTCTGCACTTCATATAGCTGTGTAACATAGGGGGAGAACTGAGCAAGGTTGGGCTCTAGAAGCAATCTAGGCTGGGGTAAGGAGGGTGAGCTGTAATTAATCCTTCTTTGCTTAGTAATTCAGAACTAAAGAAACAATCTAGCCTGGTCCAAACCAGAAAATTTCATTATGCTTATTCACACGTAGCAAAGTTACATGGAACTGAAACTAAGGTATTCTAATAATAACTTCAGCATGCCCTGTCTACATCTGCTGTTCTGTTAAGAGGCAGGAGGGGGAACTCAGTCACTGTGTCTCATCTCACTGCTGCAAGCACCTTAGTTTATTTCTGGACAAACAGCTCACACACACACACACACACACTCTTGCTAAACTATTGCAGAAGGCAGGCCACCTCCCTTGGAATGGGCCTCGCACTCTTTCTGCTGCCTAATCTCCATTTAAGACAGCATTGAGAAAGAGCAATCACAACCAAATCTGGTCTTCAAGTGACTTGTTTTTGTTTCACTGTTTCTAAAGCAGTTACAGTGTTCCTCAGAATGAGTCAGAAATCCTCTCAAGCCCTAGCTTGCATGTATATAGAGAAGTTTACTCTAAACAAAAAAGTGTACTGTTAAACATCAGAGATTCATACTGCAAAAACACAGTGCTACATGTTCACCTGGAATACACTGGGATCATAGTGTCTGTTCCTAGCTTAGCCCCTTTTACATATTATTTTCCACATGGTATTTCCTTTCAATCCAAGCACTTTTGTAGTTGATATTGGCTACAGATGTAACATAAGGCTCTGCTTGTTTTAACTGAGGGAAAGCAGAGATGGGGAGGGGGGAAGAGAACAGAGACAAAAAAAAAAAAAAAAAAACTTCAGTAGTCAGATTAGACTGAAAGGTATTTATTTAGAAACAACAGCTTTGGTATTTTAAAACCAAATAATCTTTAAATCACTAGAAAGTGGGATGTTTCCCCCAATAGCCAAAACAAATCAATGCACAAAGTCTCAATATGCTCAGAATAGGAAACTCACAGATCAGCATTTCCAAGTGTAAATCCAGAAACAATTTCATTAAACAGATTTTGCATTCTACAATGATAAAGGCTGAAAAACCTGTTACCATCACTTAGATATCTACAGTTCATTTGACCAACTTGTTACTGAAGCGGAGGCAAAATTATTAACATCCTTTCCCTCCCCCCACTCCCCAAGCAATAAATTAAAAAACATATACCAGAGAGGAAGTTACACTAAGTTTTCTAGTTAAGTTAACTCTCTGAAGGGAATCATCATTCTTTATTTTCCTGTAAAATTAAAAAAGAATCAAAATATCAAAGGACTCTGTATATTTTCAAGTATTTTTCACCACATGGATTACTCTTAGGGAACTGAACAGCTTACAAGGAAAAAGAAACATGTCCATTACACGAGCTCCTGGGATAAACTCTTGAATAACCACACGTTCCAAGTCACAGATTCCTCTCTTAACAAGGCACAAAAGGATTGTTGCTTTCAAAAGGTCCTTGTTCTCAGCTGCAGAATTGTCAGACATCTTGTGCAAATAGAGGCTGAAAGCAGGACTGTTAAATTCACTCAGACACTGGGATATTTCCATTCAATTAATAAAACAAGGTGTTATTTCAACACCATTAATTTTGCTTACTGCTACAGAGATTTTGAGCTTCAACTGGCTTCCAGTTCATCCCTGTTTCTCGAATCAAGTTCTGCACCATCTTCGTTTTAAGTGGGTCCAGTTAAGACCAGGAAACATACTTGTTCGTTATACACTGCAAGACTTTTTGCAGTGTCAAGAACGAAGAGGTGCTAGTCTGTAGCTGTGAAGCTTCTCAGCAATTCAGTGAATGGTGTCAGGGACAGCTACCTGTAACAATGGTTAACAAGTCATTTTGTAAAAGGCAGAAGGCAAGTCTCATAGATGACAAAGGCAACCAAATAGACAGCAGTGAAAAAAAAGGATGCAACAGACTTAGAATTTCAGGACACAGCTGTATACACAAAAATTCAAATTACTTCCTGACTGCTTCCTCCTTTTGCATTGTTTTGATCATGATCATAGGCGTATTTCTTTGCAGATTTCTTTGATATGCATTCTCTAGCCTACCTCTTCCTAGGTTTGTCTGTCTAGCCACAGCACCTTCAACTCTCATTCTTTCAAAGGATGACAACTATTCAGACCTGCTTGGGATCAGGCCTGAACTCCAGTGCTCAACATTACAAAGCCAGTGAGCTGACAGGACCATTGCTGGCTCATCTTAGACACCCCAGGCATACTGAATATCAAATTTAGTCCAGTACCTTTTGTCCAGCCTTAGCTAGGCAAAATTTAATCTGCTATTACAGTTTGAAAAACAGGACAATCTAAGGCCAGAGCTTTTTCTCTGACAGCTCTATTTAACTGCTTCCTAATTTTTGTTTAAAAAATAATAAAAAAAAAAAAAGGCAAGCCACATTTAACTCTATCTGACCCTAAGGAGAACTGCCTCTGAACAATACAGCTAGCTCACACAGCAAATCCAGTCTAATTTTTCATTTCCACTCCATATCATCAATATGCAACCAGAAAGTACCAGTACTAGGAGCAGAATCCACTGTCTAGTATCTATTCTGTACTAACCTTTTACCATTGTCCTTCCTTCTGCCATATCCCCTCCCATCCCCAGACATTAATTCTAAGGCAATCCAAGCAAGATTTTCAACTCCCTTATGCAGAAGTGAGATGCAGTACAGCTTGAAATCTGAACCTCTAACTCACAGTAAAAAAAACACTCAGCCTTTTTCTTAGAGCAGCTATGTATTTCGTATTTATTTTAGAAACACTAGCTCAGCAGTTTTTCAAGATGATGCTGGTAAATGTGGTAGGATGGAGGACTGAACAGTGTCTAGGTGCCTATGAACATTTACCCCAGACCCAACAAGTCAGTGCCTTGACTTGCCTAAGAACCCTAGCTTGCATTTGTGTGTTCTCGTATGACACATCACACATTCAAACAAGGCAGACAAGCATGCACATCTCCCACACAGTAGTCAAGACAAGTACAGAAACCCTGTCACAAGCATTCCTTCACTGTGTAACAAGAAACAGCATCTACTATCAGGGCTGCAGCTGTTCTCTTAAATAAAGTGAAGTTCTACACCAGTGAATGAAAAAGGGACAGAAAAGCTACATCTGCCTTAAACTGCAGCTTTCTGAATGTTTAAGAAGGACTGACAATGGATTTATCTTTTTTAATGTCTGTGTGAGCCCTACCACTCCAATCCCTGCCCTAATCCTACTTTTTGCAAGAAGAGGTCACGGATCACTTGTTGCAAGAGAGACTGAAAATCCTCACAGTCAGAGAGAGAACCTCCCTAGGCACAGTTGACAGAAAATTAGGTTGATGATAGTGGAGAGCAGCCAAAAGCAGCAGCCTTATACCTTACTCCTGAAGAGTGGCTTGGCTCCTGGCCCACAGTACTCATTGTAGATGAGTTTGAACAGAAACAGATGAAACAGTGTGATTAAGGAGGCCACGCTGAACCAGAACAGGAAGGGTAAGCCTGGGTATTGCTTGGCCATGTGTTCCTCATGAGCCAGAATAGCTTTTAGATGGAGTGTGTGTCTCAGGTCCTGCAAGTGGATCAAATCTGTCGATATATAAAGCAGCGGTGTGATGGGTTGAGTCACCATGACAGGGAAGGTATGACCTCGTGCCTCAGAGGTCAGCTCCACAGGCTCATTCATACAGCCTGCCTCGCACGCATACAGTCTAACTGGCTTGTCTTGGAATTTCACAGACACATGCAAGAAGGGTTTTCCTTCTGCATCCAGCAGAACAGCCAGGTTAATCAAGTCCTTATTGTAATGGATCCCACGTAAGGAATAGCTGTTATGAAGTACATCAGGGTCAGCCTGAAACTGAAGATGGTTTTCTGTGAACTGCAGACCCCCAAAGCTAAGCACCATTCCCTGCATGAGTCCATGGACCCCAGCTGCCACGAGACCCTTACATCCCCGTTTCTGGAGAGTTAGCTTCCACAAGTCTGAGAGCTGCAAGATCTGGGGGACACTGGTCAGCTTCGCTGGCCACAGGTTCTCCGCATGCATGGTTGCATGGCCACTGAAGCAGTGGTCCGCATAGTTCAAGCTGGCTTCCATTTTCTCTCTGTCCTCACCACTAATGAGCGGATCTAGCAGAGGAGCTGGCAYGCTCGACAGCACATAGTAGAGGGTCATGTTAACTGTCTCGCTGGATGGTGTATGCAAATCTGTGATCTTTCTCATTTCGATGCCTGTAATAAACGAAAACAACAACAAAAGCAGTCAGAGGATGACCCATGAATATGACAGTAACTAGGAGAAAAAGCAGTTCAGATTTGTGCATGCTATGTGATGTTGTTCAATACTCAGATGACCTTGGCAACAGCTAAGAAATCTTCATCTATGAAACACTGAAGTGAAACGTCAAGAGCTCCACTCTTTTTATTTTCTTAGCTACATTCTCTGCTACTTAGAGTTTGAAAGCCGAACTCCCACTACAGGCAAAGTTAGCTGATATACAGATGCCTTAGGGGAACTGCCACCATGACTCTGCAGGAAAGATCTGTCAAACATCTCTTTTTACTGGCTATAAACAGTAAGTACTACATTACTTGGGCAGCTGTTCTTTTACACAAGGCCAAGAAAAAACTTCAAGGCAAAGCTTGCCCACAGTAAGAGCAGGACAGTCCTTAACTTCCATGAAGAAATCTGTCCTTCACCCTGTCACTGGAGGTCAGCCCTATTCCCAAATTGGAGCTGGATTGCTGGACAAGTCATTGAAGTCTCTGAAGACTTGAAAGCCAGCCTGACACAGTGAAGCCTACTTTGCAAAGTGTTTTTAGCACCAGTACCCCTCTTTCATTTCAATTACAAGTGGCATGGCCGTCTAGGAGTCTGGCCCGGAGTCTCTCAAGTGACACCTATTTCCTGAAGCTACTTTTTTCCAGCAGCAGGTGACTTGACTCATGCTAAACCAAGAGCTAGCGGCAGACCCAGAATTATGATGAGAAATATTCTCCTCTCTTATCATTTTGTTTATGCAATAAGGACAACTTAAGTTTTATAAAGTACTCCCAGTTCCAAAGCAGGAATGCTGTTTTATTATCCCACAGCTTCCCTTCAGCCACTGAAACATATGAGGAAGAGGGAGCCTCTGGAGAGCTCACAGGCACCAGGTCGCTGAGCGCTGGGCTCCCCCAGTAAAGCAACCATATGAAGCTAAGCATCACCTTCCTTACCTGAAATGAACAAATCCGACCAGGTCTGTTGGTGCTCCTGGAAAAGATCTTCCACTCCCATCTGCATCACCTCCAGCATCTCCTTCTTTGCCGACTCTCTCAGCTTGCTGAAGGTCTCCTCCAGCCTGGAGGCCTCGATGGGCTCTGAGGTGTACACCACGGAGAGCATGGTTTCGTCGAAGTGCGATTTGGGCGCCACCTGCACGCGGCTCACCAGCTTCTTGGCGGCCACCACCATGAGCACCACCTTGGAGCTGCCGGGCAGCAGCAGGCGGCCGGAGGAGAGCAGGAACTGCCGCTCCTCCGCCTTCTCCAGGCTGGTGGCGAAGCGGCCGCCCAGCGAGGGCGCCGAGGCCGGCGCCGAGGCCTCAAAGGCAGCCACCCGCTCGGTGGGGTTGGCGATGCGGATGCGCTGCAGGTAGAGGTGCGGCCGGCTCCGGTGGGCCACCACCTCCTCCCGCACGGTC
>NW_020450307.1:833793-847098 GCF_003343035.1 Apteryx rowi | reverse complement strand
CGTAAACTTTGTGACAGGCCTTAAGGGAGAGCTCGGCGCTGCCGTGCGGAAGCGCTGCGCGCCGGGGTGCGGCGTGAAACGCCCCGGCGGCCAGAGCCCGCCGAGCTGCGCAGCGAAGGGGCGCGGAAGATGGAGGCCGTCCTTGGCGGCTCCCTGCGAGGAGCCGCGTGGGATTTGGGCTCCTTAACGTCTCCCTCCAAACGAGCTGCTTGGTTTTTATTGGGGGGAGAGGGGGAATGGAATCTGTGCCAAAAAAAAGGTGAAATCTGCCCCCTTGCACACTTCGTTAAGGCCGGTATTTGCCGCAGGCCTTGGTGAGCCGCAAGGCTGCTCTGAAACCCGAGCTTTGCTCCTCTCGGGTTTTTAGGAAGTTGCCGCCTGGCTCGGAGCACGTGTTGCACGTACTCGCAGGAACATCTGCACTGGCAGCTGCCGCTGTTTGGGAAGAGAGGCGGCCASCTCCAGCCAGAGCGCGCAAAGCCGTGCAAACATAGAAACAGGAAGAAAATAGGCTTGCTGGGTTGGCATGGCTGCAGAATGCAAACAGCTGTCAAACAGGGACAGTCTGAGGAAAGCAGTATAAACAACGATGCATTTATGAGTTTAAGTGCACAAAAAAACTTTAATTTTAGAACAGAGAGATGTGACTATCTTAAATTGAGAAACGTGCAACTTGTAAAACTCCAGATTGAATCTCAGTCTGGGCTTTCAAGGTGAGGGGCTGAACACCTTTGTTGTGGCTCCCCACTTAAATCAAAGAGGCTGCTAAAGAGTTAATGGGGGCTTGTCCTGGCCTGGGAAGTACTGGAGAAATCTGAAGTGAAAGAATCTTTTTTCATTTTTTTTCATTTATTTTTATTTAGTGAAAACGGCAGCTTTGGAAAAGGAAGTTTCCTGAAATCATCATCTTAGGGAGAGCTAGTATTTCCTGGGATTGTTGCCTGCAGTGCAGCATTTGAGCATGAGGACTATTCTGATTGCCTGGTAATTATAAGGGAGTCTCTGCCTTGGGGAGAGGGAATGGAGACAAAAGTGCTTTGAATGGACTCAAGCTTATTCTCATTGAACAAAGAAAAAATGGTAGTTCTTTGGGAGGACGCTAATATGAAGCATGGAAAATATTACACATAGTAACACGTGGCTCTTCTCTCTCCTTATATGTGCTTAATGTTTTAAGATCCTACATTCTTCTCCTTCTGAAAAATTGAATCGTATAATCTCTGTGATTTCTGTTGATTTCAAGAGGTGGTTTGCTGGCAGAAAACAGCAAACTTGGGCCTCAGGATTTTACACAGCTGAGCTTTTTATTCGACCTGAACTCTGCAATGAGGGAGAACTGTGCATTATCCTGATGTTCATACGATGACTCTCCCTGTGTGTTTCCAGCTGTGTATTCCGTACCCCCAGTCCAGCTAAGTGATCTACTTAAGTAAAAATAATATATTGCTTTAGGCCTCAAATAAAGTACATATCAGAGGTAGCTCCCCATCTGGTGTTCTGCAGGCTCAGAAGTGTTTCCCAGCATCTAAGTCATACATTCACTGCAATATAAAAATGGCCACAAACCCCAAATTTTTAAAAACTAGTGCAATTTTGTAAGATAGGTTTATTTTGCTTATTTATCAAAGTTAGGCAAAAGAAAAAAAAATACGCACGTATAAGTCACCAGCACTAGAGCAAGCAACCCGAGCACAACAAGGACACACAGATGACCGTAATACATAAGGAGCGTGTGTAGCTGAAGAAAAACACCCAGCGTAGGAAACAAAACTGCAGCGGATTTCGTGTTCCGCGGGGAAGTAGACGATACGGAATGACAGGTGGAAAGAAGCACCGCCGTGCAGAGCGGCGCTAACGCATTTCTGTTGCTTTTCCCCGCTCCAGGACCGTGTCAGCCAGCTGCAGCCCAGCCCCGGGGGCGGCCGCCGGGAGCGACTCCACGCCCGGGGGCCGCAGGCCGCCCAGCCCCGGCAGCGAGGACCAGCGCCGCGGGTAAGGGCGAACCGGCGGGCCGGGGCCGGGGCCGGGGCCGGGGCCGGGAGGAGGAGGAGGAGGAGGAGGAGGAGGAGCCGCCGCCGCCCGCCCCCGCCGGGCGGGTCTGGTGCGTGGCAGAGGCGCCGGCAGCCGCGCAGCCTCCTGCAGCCGCCGGGTGCCTGCGGAGCGGGGCCGCGCCCGGTGCGAATCGGCTCCCGGCGGGCGAGAAGCGGCCTCCATGGTGCCGCCGGCGCCGCTGCTGCTGCTGCTGCCGCTGCCCTGCGCGGTGCTGGCGCTGCTCGGGGCCGAGGGCGGCGGCGGCGGGCGGGAAGGTAAGGGGGGTCCGCGCCGGGGACTCGCGGCTCCGAGGGGGCGGCAGGAGCCCGGGACGCCACCTCGTCGCGGTGGAGCACTCGCGGCCGCTCGGGCTGCGTCCCACCTGGGTCTGCCCTTCCTGCTTTTGAACTTAAGCCGTTCAGGAGTCAGGCGACAGAGCGCACTGGATCCCCAAACTGGCCCCGCTGTTCCCTGAGAGCCACGACGCTCCCAGGGTAACATTATTTTGTCCCCACACGTTCGGTTGGTACGTGGTCCCAAGAGCAATCAGTAGAACAGCAGAGGAATAGGGAAGCTACTGAAGATCAACCAGATTGACAAGGGGGTTCACGCACTGTCGTTCTGCTTAGAAGTTTAGATAATTATTTCTGTCTTCATGAGAGAAGCAGCAATTAAGAGGGGTTTTCATTTTGTTACCTAGAATATTTCCTTGACTATGCTTGATGCTTTTATAATCGCCTTTAATATAAGTTAAAATGTATCTGTTGAAGAGTAGGAAGGGGAATTCTTTAGGCATAACTAAGCAGTATTATTTCTGCATATAGGAGAACTGTTAGACAAATACGAGTAAGAAATGCACCTCTGTGTGCCATCCCGCCTTTCTTATGCACCTCAGATCTTTCATGCTTTTAACAAGCTTTTGGGGCCCGCTTTGGGAAAAGACAGTGAGGTATGTTGGTTAGGAAAAGGGATTTGGAATTAATTATTTTCCAATTCAGTCACTTACTTCCAGTATGGCTGTAAGAAAAAAATGAGTTACCTTTTCTGTGCTTCAGCTTCCCCAGGTAATATGAGAAAATGATACCTATCTTCTCTCTTAAAAGTTCTTTCAGATCTCTGCAAAAGCTCTAAGCATAATTATTTGTACTTCTAATTAAATTGTTACCAAAAAACCTTGGTAAATGTAAATTTAATGCAGAGATTATATTATCCACTACTAAATTGTGCACTGATTTTTCTATTTGATCCCAGTATTAATGATATTTTCTTAAATGTTATTTAACAGGAAGCTGCACAATAATATTTCCCAAGGCACAGCCTAGGGATAAATTCATCCCTTGTTCAAAAATGCAGCTGCAACTGTGCTTTCCCTGTGGAGTCAGGGCGGAAGTAAATAACTCTAAAATTTGTTACTGAACTCGTCGCTACTTTTTACCAATTTCTTTGTAAAAACTCATAAGTCTACTTGATCATTTCATTATGATTTTGATGTCACAATTAAGTCCCTGTGCTAATATCCTGTCCATACAGAATCATCCGTAGTGCTCAAAGAACTTCACAAGTGGTAAATGTCATTTATTACTGTTCTACAGATGGAAAAATGGAGAGCTAGCAAGTTGACTCCCTGCTGCAGAGCAGAGCTAGTGATACAGTCCAGCTCCCCTGGTTCCTCGTCCAGTGCTTGCTTTGTCGAACCACACTGTGTTCATATTTTGCAGTCATACTGTTATTAAATGTATTTCTTACATTTATAATTGTCAGCATGGCTCAAGGAGTCAGTGTGTCCAGGGGGCCCAGCTTAACAAAATGAACTACCATTTCCTCGTATGAAAAGTAACTGTGATGTGGATGATTAGGAAGCATAAACCTTCTTTTGGAGGTTTAAAAATGCCTCCATGTGCTACTGAATGTCTTGCCCTGATCAGAAGGATCCTTGTGTGGTGGAGGTGGTATGTCAGGTGTTCAACTGGTGTAACCTGGCTGAGTTCCACTGGCTCCAAGCTGCCAATCTGTTATGTGTGATTTGTGTCTCAAGAAAGGAGCCTGAATGTGCATTGATAGCGTGGAGAAAGACGACAATATCTAAAAAAAAAAAAGATGAAAAGTTTCATTTACTATGGAAGTCAAAAAATAGAAGAGTTTACTGCTCTGTCTCTGGAAATGCCTATCAGCTGCGCCAGTCTTCGGCAAGAACTTTGAGAAGGAGAAAAAGGGGTTAAAGGGGAAGGAGCCGAGGCGGCACAGCTCAGCACAGCACTTCCAGGACTGGACTGAAGGAGTGAGAAGTCTCTTGGGACGGAAGACTCTCGCTACTGCAGAGATTTCTCAGAACAGAAACTGAGCTCCCTGCAAATCAGTGATGAGAAGGGAATCTTTAACGAGGAATTCTGCGTGGGGGGGATTGTGGTCTCTGTGCTGGCTTTTCCATGCTCCTGTGAGTTCACATGGTGCACAGTGAAACCTTTTCTGCCTTAGAAATACGACACCGCTTCCTGTTCATCCCTTGGAGCCTTTCCCTCTCTCATCTGGTCCAGCAAACTTCTGGCAGTCATATTAAACGACATATAAACAGTTTGTTGCTTTCTTGAGGTGATGGCAGGAAAACGAATTCCTAATTTATTTAACATGATTCCTCAGAATTCAGGCTGGATTAGCAGCCAGGCTAATGTCATTCTTTTCTTCTATTATCCTTGTCATATGCCTTCTTCTCCCTTTTCAGGTACTAGAATTTGATGTTTGTTTTTACATTCCTCTCTGGCAAGCCCACGTTTGTCCCCCCCGGCAGTACGATTTCCACCTTCTCAGAAACTGTGAGCTCAGAGCTATCTGATCAAGCTGCCATGGTTTTCTGCATGCCATCATACGGCTAGAAACTTTAATGGCTTTAACATATTCCCTGAGGACATTCATATTTTACTGATTTGTTTGCACCCTGTGACTAGACAGGATGCAACTAACTGGAGTGTGCTGAAGGAGCTGGATTAGGAATGCACTTCATAGAGCTAAAAATCTGCCTTCAGAAGTTGCACTTAACGCAGGATTCAAATTCTTTTGTTTGTCAGTCCTTTGTCTGTCTGCATGAATGTCTAAAAAAATACAGTTAAAGCTGACTTTTTACTGACTGCTCTCAATCTTTCCTTCTCTTTATTCTGATGGAGAAAAGGATTTGTCCTTGGGAACATCCTCTTACTTCCTAACTTCTAGTCTTACTCTTATGTTTTACTTTTGATACCCTTGTCAGGTCTGTCTAGTATCCCAGCTCTCCAATCCTGCCTATCTAGGGCACTGGACTCCACATGCCCAGAATATCAGTTTGGGTACACTGGGAAGACACATCTGGCACATCCATTGAAAAATTCATTGTTCCAAGAGGACCCTGCTCAAGCCAAGAAAATGTCCTTTCAGTTATTCCTGGTATTTTCCAATGTCAAAATTGGATGGCAGGATTCATATTTAAACACACTGTTGCCAGAGCCTATACAAATTCCTACTGAAGTAAAGGTATTAAGATGAAGTAGAGCATTTAATCATTACAAAAAAGAAACCAGGACCTCCACAGAAAATTCATATTCCAGTGTTACCCTGGAGAAACTTCTGAAAGAGAACTTCGTTTTTAAGGGACAAGATTGGGAGGGGAATCTTAATGAAAGTGATGGCAGAATTAAATTCACATTGTGTATGTATGGAAAAATCTGAAAAACACCTGTGGAACACAGCAGAAAATTGGAGCAGCCCTGGAGGGGGAATAATAACATTTAGCCTAATTTTGGCTTTCCTTACACGCAGTCAATGCTGAGTGCAACTCTGTGGGGGACAGAAAGCCAATTGCACTGTATGCATGACTTCCAAATGGGCATTTTGTAGTGGTTCTGTTTTTTATTTTCAAGTTTAATTTTCTTCAAACTGAAGAATTGTAGCTTGCACTAGCAGGGTAAAAAAACACTCAATAAATTGTATTTTCTTTTTCCAGTTCATAACTCAATTAAATTTCATATTTTCCCCATTTTTTTACCCAGGACCAAGTTCTAATCTCTGCTGCACAAGTACAAAGCAAAGGAACAGCCTTAGTTGCACTGCAGTTAGTTTTGGGTTCTTCAATCAAACACTGAAAGTTCTGGGCACCTTTAYGATGTTCTGTCCCATATGGTAGTTAGTTACTCCAGTGAAAAAACACTGTCTACTTCCATGCTGTCTTTTTTTTTTCTGTAGGTGTTGCCAATAATCTAGGCAGCAAATAACTGGGATTTGAAGCTGATTTTCTTCCTGAGCTGAAGCTTTGTGGGCAGTGAGAGCACCTATAGTGCTTAAGATTGTAGCGTAGGGATAACTGGGTGCGGTCTAAGCAAGCTGTTTGCTTCTCAGCAGAATATGGTTGCTCCTTGGCTTTACTGCCTCCCTTGCCTGATTTGAAATGAACCTGGACAGCTGTCAATGTTGTGTAGAGCAGACATAATCTCTGTCCATGAACAGCAGTGGCTCTTTAAGCAAAAGTCGGGACTCCTAGGTTCTATTCCTGACTTCATGGCTAACTTGAAGTGTGATACTGGGAAAGTTGCTTTACTTCTCAATGGCTGAGTTTTACTCCTAATGACCTCCCTTTGTCAAATCTGTCAGGTACCTTTAAGAATAACAGTTCCTACTTTGGCTCAGTGTCTGATAGTAAAGTCTCTTTGTTAAATATGGAACAGTAGGCTGTGAAAACAAGCAAACTGATCGTATATCTCTTGTGCTTTCTCCTGCAAGCAGAAAACCTGCTCGTTCTTACTGTTGCCACCAAGCAAACTGAGGGATTCAGACGCTTCAGAAGATCAGCCCAGTTCTTCAACTACAAAGTCCAGGTGATGGCCAACAGCCTCAGTAGTAGCTGGTGAAAGGGAATTTTGAAATGGGCACTCCTTTGAGTGTGGAATGGATAAGACTTGGCCACAAAGTAATTAAACAAAAGCCCAAGAGAGGACATGCCCTTTCGGCTGTCTGAGAGATACTGTGGCAGCTGGCATTTCTGCAGCAGTCTTTCTTATGCCATCCCCAATAGTGGCTTGAGATGAGATCCATGGCTCCTGCTCAGGGGAGCCCCAAGACACATTTCCACTGCAATGCTGAAACGTAATGGTGCAAAATGGGAAGCTCCCATCACTGTTGCTGAGAGTACTTTTTTATTGTGCTATGTGTTATTCTGACTCTCCATCTCAGAGGAGAGTTCAAAGACTGGCATATATGCCTGGTGCCTCCATCCTGAAATTGTTTTTTTTGTTGTTTTGTTTTGCATTGGGAGTAATCAGGATTGGTGAGGCTGTGAGTTCTGGTCCTTTTATGTGAGTCTTGCTGGGAAAATGACCTGTTCAGTAGACCTTTTGCCTGTCTCCTTTAGGTGCTGGGGCTGGATGAGGAATGGCAGGGTGGAGATGACAAGAAGCCAGCAGGAGGTGGGCAGAAGGTCCGTCTCTTGAAATCAGCTTTAAAGGAGTATGCAGATAAAGAAGACTTGATCATCCTTTTCACAGAAAGGTAATGGGTTGGAAAGGATTTGCCATGAACTGAATTATAAGGCTGTTTGGACAGGTTCTTACTAAGAAGAAACTAACTGTGAAGTAGGTTACTTGTGGAAGATGTGTCCAGATCTCCTGCGTTTTTTCCCCCTGAATTCTCTGTAGTCTCCTGAGTGTTGGTGTGAGCTGCATCCGTGGCAGCTGGGAAGGTCTGACTGTAATGGGCTGATTCCAGCTCTTGTATAAAGTTGATAGCATTATACCTGTTTCTGCCAGGGTGGAATTTGGCTGCCTCTATCTCCAGAAAACAAACAGGCAAGTTCTGTGGATCTGGGCAGGCCTTTCTCAGTGGAATTATTTGTGAGGCAGACTGCAACACAATTAGTTGGCCAGAGAAATGTGAAGAGGGAAAATGATGGGTTGGAGTCTCAATGCCTTTTCCTGTGCCCAGAAACAAGCAGGCCTGGGATACAAGTGTGTATCTTTAGCTCCCATGACAGGGAGATCATCTTTTGCAGCTCTGAGTGTCTACGTATATTTAGAAGGGTAGGGAATGATTCATCTCCGGAATGAGCAACTTTTTCACTCACCAAAAGTTAGTTTGAGGTATGCAAATCTCTTGCAGAGAATGCAGATCTCATTCTGGGAGCACTGGGAATTAGTCAGTTCTGCTCAGTACTGAGAAGACAATGACTGGAGTCCAATATCCAGGGACTGGGGTCCAGCATAGTCCCCACCTCTGAAGAACTGCAGAGAGCTCTGTGGAGAGTGGCAAGATGCCAAAAGATGTAAAAAGCATGGCCTGTGKTTTTTTTTAGTCTAGAAAGAAGGAGTGTGGATACAAAGGAGTGGCAGAATAAATCTTCTTCCAGCAAGTGGAAGGTTGTTACAAAGAGTGAGGGCATCAGTGATTCACAATTCCAAAAGGCATAAAAACAAGACGAGATCAGCCTGTTTTTCAGCTTGGGAGACTTGGTTTCATTATTAGTGAAAACTTTCTAAAAGTAAGAATGGTTAAGCATGGGAATAGGCTGCATCAAGACGCTGTGGAATCTCCAGCAGTGCAAATGCTTAAAAATGTTCAAAGTAACTTCCCTTGGGGCAGTGTAAACCTGTTTGATCCTGCTTTTAGACAGTCAGTGGACTGTCTGGATTCTTGAGATCCATCTGTGTTTCCCGTTGATTTCTAAGTAACATCTTCCACTCTATGAATAAGATTGCACTTTAGTTAGTTGTAATTATAACAAAAATATAATATTGTGAAGCAGAACTAAAAGAAGGGGATTCTAAATGAATCCCCTGTTTCTAGTTGCTTTTCCCACTGGCCTGTTTTCCTGACTCCACACTTTTCTGTCCTTTTTTGTCTATCTTTTACTCTAGTTATGATGTGCTGTTTGCATCGGGCCCCACGGAGCTGCTGAAGAAGTTCAAACAAGCCAAGAGCAAAGTTGTCTTCTCAGCAGAGAACTACATCTATCCTGACAGAAGGTTGGAAGTCAAGTACCCTCAGGTGCGAGATGGAAAGCGCTTCCTGGGCTCTGGAGGTAAGAGGGAGAGCTAGGCTCCTGTCATTTTCCTGCAGGAAGGGACATAGCTATGAATCACATCTAGAGGATAGGAACCTGCTGTTTGCAGTGAGAATGATTTTTTCAGGGGATGGGTATCTGAGCTTTTCTGATGCTGAAGATTAAGGGTTCTATCCCAGTGTCATTCCATGCTGGGAAGGGTGATTTATACATGCTTTTACTGAAAGCTGATATGTCTCTGCTGCACCACAGGGTGGAGTGAGACTTTGTGTGAAAGAAGTGAGTGTGTGTATGCATGAGTACTTTTGGATTGTCTGGACTGAAATACTGTGTTTCTCTTCATCCTTATTCCTGCAGGCTTCATAGGCTATGCTCCAAACCTGAACAAGCTTGTGGAAGAGTGGAAGGGAGAAGACGATGACAGTGACCAGCTCTTTTATACCACTATCTTCTTGGATCCAGAAAAACGGGTAAGTGTACCTGAATTTTGGTGTTAGGAGGAATTGTCTGAGAAGCGTTGCAGCTGATCCATTTCCATGCAGCATCCCTGCTGACAGTAAAAGAAGTTAACCATGTATATGTTGCCCTGTAATGGCTGCTCTAGCAGCCTTACATGGAAGATGCCACTAGTATGTCCCATTATCCACTTCCCTTGTGAAATTTGCATTTTAGCAACCACACCCTTTGTTCTGTTATTAGCAGTTTTTATCTTTATGCTTAAAATTTGACTAGGAACACAGGTATCTTAAAACAAGTCTCATTGTAAACTCATACTAATATATGTATGTGCCGATGTTTAAAGCTGTCGATTGTCGTGGAACCAATCAGTCTCCTCCCAAGGGATGTGAAATCCAAACTTTAAGTGTGTATCTTCCCTGCAGGCTGCAGTACTAACTTAAGGCGTACGCAGCCTAGCACTGAAGTACATTGTAGGTACAGGGGCAGATGAGGCCTGAGCAGATTTGAGGTGATACAAGGGACAGCTTTGTAACTACTGATGTGCCACAGGACAGGGGTCATAGGCGTCACATTGGGTAGCCCTACTGGAACGAAGAGGCTGCCACTGCCTTCAGCAAATACCTCTAGATCCTGGCCCTCAAAATTGTGTCAGCCTATGTAGCATGCCACATAACATCATACTGAAGACTGGAATGGACCCCGTAAGCATCATGTGTTCCAACACCATGTGTCATACTGTAGTACACATTAATCCAGCCCACGGGGTGATTCTGCTTCTGTTGTCCCTGCCCAGCTCTGTGTAACACAGTGCAGGCTGTTTGTGAGGGATGCCACAAATGCTTGAGAACTAAGAAGTAAAACTGTGACAGTAAACTCAGGGGGAATCATTAAAAATAGGAAAGCGCCTTCAGACTGGTTAGAAAAGGAGTTGCACTTTTTTACCTCCCCAAGTCTGAGTGTGGCCCGTGATATTTTAACATGAACAGCTCCTTTAATATTCTCATCTGCAGTTCTGGTCCTGTGCCACACAAAGGCTGAGTAGTTCCACTGACTTGGCATTCAGACACCGGATGTTAGCACCCTGCCGTCCTCTCCAGTAATCAATCTTAACAGACGCCTGGAGGAACGCTGAACTCTGTTAAGTCAGAGCTTGTTTTTAGTGTGACAGAAATCCAGTCAGAGTGTGACTTGCAGCAGGGGATAAAAACAGAGATTGCACAAGCTGGCCTTACACCCTTGCTGTGTTCTGGTTTGACACTGGTGCCTGGGGCAATATTTGGGGTAACCCTAGCCCTGTGAATAGATGGCAAGAAACTGCCTTCACAGCAGATATTTTTGCTGTCTTGGCAGTCCTGCGTATTATACATGGGTTTTATATGACTGTGGTGCAAGTGTGCTTCATTAATATGCTTCATATTTCTGCATTATTGGCACTCCCAGAGCAGTTTTAAAGTGTTTATTTATATGGTTTAGCCTAATATAACATGTTTGAACCGTTTTAGAAATGGTGAATTGTTTCAAATTCAAATGAAAATGAGGATTAGCTGGGAGTGTTCTCAGGCTTCAGGGCTTGGAGAATATGAAAATGATTATAAGAATTTGATGTATCTTTACTTAGTGTAGAGTCTGTCACATGTAAAAAATGGGTGCCTGCTTGTCTTCTAATTAAGATTATTTATCTCACTCTTCTAAAGGAAAGTATCAACATCAGTCTAGACCAAAGAAGCCGGATCTTCCAGAACCTGAATGGAGCATTAGGTGAGATGAAAGAAGAGGCTCATTTCTCCTTGGAATGCAACTGAATGCTGACACCGGAAATAAAGCTGTGATGTGGTTGAAGGGATTAAATTTCAGAAATTCTTATCCCTGAAGAACAAGCCCCAGTAAAAAGTCTCTGCCAGAGTCTTGGGATTTATTTGCAATTCCACTGCGACCAACTAGGTTCTGACTGTAATTCCCTCTTCACTTGGGGCAATGCAGGTCAGGTTTTCCATCTTATACCTCCTTGCCACTTTGATCTCCAAGTATGTCAGATTGCATTAGCCTTACGGATTGAAACTGGGAGGGACTTCACTGCAAGTAATAACACACAACCCTGCCTAGGGCCTGCCTCTCTTTCCGCTTCAGAACAGTGTCTGGAATGACATAGAAGGTGAGATGCAGCCAGACACTGCCAGTGAGTACTCACTGACCCGCACCAGGCTTCTGACCAGCTGATTACTCTAGTTCTGGCTTATGTGATCCACCTATTCTCCTGGGACTACTGCCTAATGTTTTCAGTTTACTGGCTTGCTTCAACCCCTATTTATTTAATCAGGTAAAAAATGGCAAGAGCCAAGTTTTTGGCTCTTGTGCTCATTATAAGAATGAAAGACTGGAGCTTAAACCTGAGCTAGTCTACTATTCTGAACATTTTCTCTCCTTCCTGGATATAGTCTGTAGTCCTCAAACTACTTGTATATGGCTGTCCAGGTCCATGCTTTCATCTTCTAGCAATTGTTCAGTAGGAACAAGGCATTGTGTTGCTAATTATTAATAAAAGCTGTCTGATAACATGATGGCAATGTGATTTCCAGATGAGGTGGTTCTGAAGTTTGAAAATGCACGAGTGAGAGCAAGAAACTTGTTATATGACACTCTGCCTGTGGTGATTCATGGAAATGGACCCACCAAGGTAAGCAGGAGCCCTGAGAGAAAGGTTTGGTATGAGTTTGTTGCAAAGTGACCCTTTGTGCGTGAGTGTATCAGGCTACTATCCTCCCACATACTGACTTTACCTGCATCCATGGTCCAAGGCCATAGCAGCAAGATGGGTCTGRTTCGAAGATCAGCTTGTACTTAGACCCTCAGGCTGTTGTGCTTTTCAGACTTTTTAGTCCAGGAAGAAGGTAAATGAAGTTCTGACGGAATCTGATCTCACACCAGGGGGTGGAGGCAAAGAAACTCCTCTGCCCTGTGTGTGGAACATGGCAAATTCCCTTTTGCAGCTGCAGCTGAACTACCTGGGAAACTACATTCCTCAAATATGGACGTTTGAGACTGGCTGCACTGTGTGTGATGAAGGCCTGCGAAGCCTCACAGGGTTTAAGGTAAGGCTGATGTCTATCCCAAGCATTTGAAACAGGTGTTACAATGGGATCTTGTGTTTCTGGTGTCATACATGAGCCACCACTTCTTTCCTCTTCTCACTGAATGTAGGATGATGCGTTGCCACTGATTCTGATTGGCATTTTCATTGAGCAGCCCACTCCATTCCTCTCCCAGTTCTTCTTGCGGCTTCGTAACCTCCATTACCCAAAACAACGGATCCAGCTCTTCATTCACAATCATGTAAGTAAAGTTCTTAGCAAATGCTGGGAAAATGCCTTCCTACTGCCCCAGTCACCTTTGCAACCTTTGACTAGACTGCCAGGCTCTATAACTGCAGTATTATCTGCAAAGGCACCTATAAAATAGCTCCATCCAGCAGTAAAGCTGTAGAGATGGAAAGAGCTGTTGCTCACCTGGTTTGGCATTCTCAAGAACAGGAGGCTGAGCAGCCTGGGATGAGCTCATGTCACCTGTTTTTCCTTATTCTTCTTTTGGCATAGGAACAACATCACCTGACGCAGGTGGACTCATTTGTTGAGGAGCACGGCAAAGAATATCTTGCCATCAAAGTGATTGGGCCAGATGATGAGGTGGAGAATGCTGAAGCACGTAACTTGGGCATGTAAGTGAAGAGGCCAAACTTGAGGGCTACCAGAGTCAGCTTGTGTCCAGGCAAGCTAAGGCAATCCTTTTTTTTTTTTTTTTTTTTT
>NW_020450307.1:813133-833772 GCF_003343035.1 Apteryx rowi | reverse complement strand
TATGGGAGGATTTTTTTTTTTTTTTGAGAATCATCACTGTTAAGCAGATGTTTCTCTTCTTTCAGTCAGGTAGTAGCAGAGAATCTTGCTGTGATCAGGAGGTGTAAGTTTAAGCTCAGGTCTGGATTTGGGCCAGCTGTAAATGGGTACCCGCTGGTACCCATTTGTGCTGGAAAACAAAGTTGGCTAAGTGTGGTGTTGGCTACATCTTTGTGTGCTGTTGGCTACTGAAACTGATGTGCTTTTACTATGCTAGCCCTCTGAGCTGTTAGGTTTAACTGAATTTTGACTTCTCTGAATGCCTAAAAGAAGACCCTTAGGCCAGACAGTGAGGAAATTCTTGCTGTTCTGTCCCTTTTCTTACTCTGTCCTAGGAGAATTTTCACCTGACTTTTTTGCTCTCTGACCGTAGGGATTTGTGCAGAAAGGATCCTGACTGTGACTATTACTTTAGTTTGGATGCTGACATAGTTCTGAAGAACACAGAGACTCTAAGGATCCTGATTGAACAGAACAAGTGAGTTCTTTGGTCTGTGTAATCCTTACTGGGCGTGTTTCACATTGGGAATATGGTGAGATCTTTTATCACTGTGAGATGTGTAAGGCACTAGGTGAACCCTGCTGGGGATGGAATGTTCAGCAAATGCCTCTTATTTGGTCATTTTTTACAGTAGTGGCCAATCCCTGAATTTTAGGCAATGGATGTAAATCATCCCTAGCTTTGCCTTTATATAATGGCTAGAACAAATCAGATTCTAGGAGACCTGTGGCTGGATGCAGTTACATATGAGATTGTGATGGCATTTGCCCTTGCTTAAGTAGAATTTTATTCCACCAGAGTTAGTAGAAGCAGCAGCTGTGTAAGTGAGGGAGAATCTGACTCTTACAGTTGTGTGGTTTATAAATCTTTGTAGCATCCTGTCTTGCAATTCCGTTTTCTTTTGTGCTCGCAGGCTGGTGATTGCCCCGCTGGTAAGTCGGCTTGAGAAGTTGTGGTCAAATTTCTGGGGAGCACTGAGCCCTGATGGGTACTATGCCCGCTCGGAAGATTATGTGGATATTGTTCAAAGGCGGAGGGTGTGAGTATACAAAGATAGTTTCTTACTGATAGAATCCCTTAAATATAAAGCTTGCTGCTGCACATGGTCATCAAACACAACTATGCTTGTGTATAAAAAAAGAAAGTCTACATTCCTAACTGGAACCTGCTATGGGTTCTATCTTGTACAGAGACCATACACACTTCAGGCCGACTTCCTTATGATCAGAGTAAGGGGTTGAGAGTTCTGACAGCTGAAACAGCTTCATTTTATTCATGTCATGTTTTCCCACCTGCATATTATAGTTAGTGTGATTCTTAAAATCCCATAAAAGCTTTCTAAGCTTTATCAGATAGTCTTCATAAAACAGTAGGCGATCCTTGGATGAAAGATTCACAAAATATTATTGTTGTTTCATTTATATTCTTGAGGAGCCCTTTTTTTTAGGTCAGTGTATGCGCAGTAAATGCTGGAAATCAGCTTATGCACTTTTGGCTGGTTCAGTTATTTTAAATCATTGAAAAAAAATTATGTTGATCTCTCTGGGAAGAGGCTCAAGCCATTAATTATGTCCCTAACAGAAACACACAGTAGCAATTAATTGCTTTCACAGCAGACTAGGATTTGTGCTGTTTAAAAGCTCTGGCAATAGAACTGATTTTTCCTGGAATGACAATTCCTGTTGGTATGGTTTCTCCCTACTGATTTGAGTTGGCTCATTTTGGCTAGCCTGGCTGATGTTGCAGGGCTGCCTGCCATCCCATCGAGTCCTGCAGTTTCTTTCTTACTGTTATTTCATGTCTTAGTCTCCTACTTCTGTGTTTCAGCGGGCTTTGGAACGTTCCCTATATCAGTGGCGCTTACATGGTTAAAGCCAACGCTCTGCGATCAGAACTTGACCAGGGAGATCTCTTCCACAGCGGAAAGCTGGATGCTGACATGGCTTTTTGCCACAATGTTCGGAATCAGGTCAGTTGAGGAGACAGAAGCTGGCAGTGGAGGACTACATGCCATGGTGGAGGTGACAAGCTAAAGTGGTTTCAAGGCATTCACCTCTGCCAGGCCATGGGACAGGATGCATTGGCATTACTTGATTCTATGGAGTCTTGGAACAGTGTGGGATTTCTGTCTTGCTGTGAAACCACCCAGAGCCAGGGAGCATTAAATGCAGATCACATTTTTGTTCTTGGACCTATCCAGGGCTGTTCTAAGTGGGGACAGCAGGAGAAAAAGGAAGAACCTCATCTTAGGGCTCCTGCTCTACTCTGCTTCCATCCCTGGCTGATGACAGGCACAGGATTTCTGGCTCTGGCTGTAACCTTTCAGAGTTCCTCATATCCAGGGTGGAAATTGAAGTGAAGGCCCATGGGAGAAAGAATGAGTAGATAAACAGCTTAGAGCCATCATCACTCGAGAACTGTCCAGTGCTTATATTTCATAATGGCTCACAGGAATGTGAGGCCTGGAAACACAGCTTGATTGTTTCCCTTTGTCCTGCAGGGAGTCTTCATGTACCTGACAAATCGGCATCAGTATGGACACATACTCTCTCTGGAGAATTATCAGACAACTCATCTCCACAATGACCTCTGGCAAATATTCAGCAATCCTGAGGTGAGATAACCGGCATGCTCAGCAGGCGTAGCGGTGTGGGATGTGAAGATCTGATGATCAGCTTCACTAATAAGGAAGGTCCAGGCTTTGTTGTATGATGTCTCTCAGGTGGGATGAGGAGCACAGTCACAGAATTTAAAGGCAGGGTGTTTATGTGATTCATAATGACATCTAGATCTCCAAAGCCTGAGAAATACTGCCGTTGCAGCGCCTGACCTTTCATTGCCTCTTTAGCCAGGCTGTACAAAAATGACTAATTTGCTTATCTTTTAACTGCAGGACTGGAGAGAAAAGTACATCCATGAAAACTACACAGCAGCTCTGAAAGGGAAATTGGTGGAAGTGGTAAGAAAACTTTGCTCTTATCCATCAGAATGGGAGATTAGCATCAGGATAATGCTTATATTATCACCATTCTTATTCTCAGAAGTAAGCAGCTCAGCACTACCTCAAGTCTTTCAGATCCAGAGGAAACATGACCTTGAAAGTATTTTTAGGGCCAAATCATTCTTTTAGAAGTACCTGTTCAGCTGCCTTTAAGTAGAAACGGGGCACATGAATCAGAAGGCAAATTTCTATCTTCAGTATTTTAGTTACTTTCCACTTAATCTGACCCTGTCTACCATCTGTCTTGTTTAATTCCTCTTTTCTCAAGCACCTGCCCTTGTTTCTGCCATTCTGACCTGTCCACTTTTTTCCAGCCCTGCCCAGATGTTTACTGGTTCCCCATATTCACTGAGGCTGCATGTGATGAGCTGGTGGAAGAAATGGAACATTATGGCCAGTGGTCCACAGGTGACAATACGGTAAGAAAAAGCAGGAGCTTCTTGATTTCTAGGTCACACCATTTTCCATGAGTATTTGTGGCAATAGTGTCTCCTCTAGGATGGCATTAGATCCAGTGGTTAAACCAGGAAACTGGAGGCAGTAGTCCTAACTTGGCTTCTGATTAACTCTGTGGTTTTGCACACGTTCTCATATGTGAATTGTTTTTTCTGAGTCCTCTGTAGTATCCTCTGAAGCTACAATGTTCAGCCCTTCTGATGGTAATATTGTCTACCTTGTGGGTTTAATTAATGTTTGGAATGAGTTTTCCATCCTGAAAATCCTGATGAATAAACCTTATATTATTTGTAATTACCAGAAACAAGTGCTTTTCATACTTGAAGTCCAAGGTGCCCGTCCTCACAGATGTTTTGATGATTCAATTTCAGGACAGCAGAATACAAGGGGGATATGAGAATGTCCCAACTATTGACATCCACATGAACCAAATTGGCTTTGAAAGAGAGTGGTATAAGTTTCTTCTGGACTATATTGCACCTATCACAGAGAAACTGTACCCAGGATACTATACCAAGGTAGGTATACCTTGGCACCTCCTACTATTGCGACTGTGTAAAGGAAAGGCCTCTAGGTTCTCCTACCGATACGTATACTGTTTCCCAGTATGGAGGAACTCACCCTGGAGTATGACATCAGTATATGCATCAGGAAATACATGATTTTGTGAGAACATTCTCCTGACTTACTGTGTCTCTTCTCTCTTAGCGGTGAAATACAATTTATATGTTACACCATGCCTGGAGCTCAGTAGCTATGGAATACTACAGCCCTGTAACATGTGTGTATTTTGTTCTTCTTCCCTGCAGACTCAGTTTGAGCTAGCCTTTGTAGTTCGCTACAAGCCTGATGAGCAGCCCTCTCTAATGCCTCATCATGATGCTTCCACCTTTACCATTAACATTGCTCTGAACCGAGTTGGAATAGACTACGAGGTAAGTGTTTGTGGGTGTGTCAAGAGCCAGACATGCAGTACCAGCCTTCTGGGAAACCCTTCCCTTATCCATGTCTGGGTTCTTCACACCAAGAAATGCAATTAATGACTGGGTTAGGATAGTGGATTTTTGAATGCCTGTGGCAAGGGATTCCCTGAGCACCTTCCCACACTTTCAGAAGGGCCTCCAGGAGAAGGCAGAGATCCTTTCCCTGACATGCTTTTACCAAGCTGATGCCTCTCTTGTTTTGTTCCTCTCAGGGAGGAGGTTGCCGGTTCCTGCGCTACAATTGTTCCATTCGAGCTCCACGGAAAGGCTGGACCCTAATGCATCCAGGACGCCTGACCCACTATCATGAAGGCCTTCCAACCACCAAAGGGACTCGTTATATCGCAGTGTCCTTTCTTGACCCCTAGGGCCATGCTTCACAAGAAGGATCTTTCCCTGGCCCCACTCACTGCTGACTTTGAGTGGAAGCAGGGAATGCTGCTGAAAGTCTCCAAGGCATCGATCAAAGCTATTTGGATATTGATTTTTAATGATATTTTAAGACTCCACTACTGGAAGATCTCCCTCTCTGATACTGCAGGTAATACCTAGGAACGTTGCTGTAGAATTTGGAAGGAGATTTTGTGCCTTCATTTCCGATTCTTCTCCTCATCCACTGTTTCTTGGAAATGCAATTTACTTGAAACTTCACTGCTCGGTTGGCTTTACAGAAATGCTTTCTTGGACTGGAAATCCAGCTTTTTGGAGGCAAGTCACAAGCTCTCTCTCCAAGTAGCTGGAAGCCCATTTCCATCCACTGCATATACAGGAATGGACATTAGAGAATCATTTCTGGACACTATTCCAAATATAAAATCAATCAGGGAGCTGGCTCCAGGAGTCATAACAGTTAAATGTAATATCAGATGAAACTCGGTAGTAAGAGCCTGAAGTTCATCTGATTCCTTACCTCTTTGCATTCATTGGAAACGTATCATGAAGTTCAAAGCAGCAGCAGTGGCCGTCTAGGTGCTTCCTGTTAGCTAAAGGAAGGTATGCTTCTTACACTTTACCTCTGGGATTAGGCTGAAGAGATTAAAAAAAAATAGCCTCCCTATCTTCTATTACTGCAGCTAGAAGGGAGCATGTATACCCAGACAAATTCAGACCAGGTCAGTATGTGTAGATAAAATCTAAGAAAGGGAAGGCTGAGAACAACTAGATCTGCCAGGAGGGCTTTATTGCTGAATCAGCTCAGCTCTATCCCATATTAAGTTTGTCAAAAGCTCTAATCATCTGATAACAATCCAGAGGCCCCAGTGGTTTTGATGGCTTCATTCCAGTTTTTAGTGATTGTTTTAATAATTTTCTTTGCATCTAACTTGAGTGAGCCATCACTGTAAAACAACTGTTCTCTGTTACTTGGAGGAGATCAATTTTCAGTATTCCCATTATTTGAAATTCCCAAAGAAAACACTCCACTGTAGACGCTTCTGCAGTGGGGGCGAGGCTGATAAAGTGTGTGGTTAGAAAGTGCCATGAGCCTGTGGTGAACTGGTGGGTATAAAAATCTGTCTAGAATAGAATTGTGGTTTATGCATGTTGGAGGGGGAACGGGGAGAAACCTCTTCTGCCGTTGTCTATGAGCTCTGCTGATTAGAAACTTCTATTTTCTGGGTCTGCCATACTAGTACATTTCACAAGCAGTAAATCAATACCAAAAATTGTTCTTAGAAAAAAAGTCTTCCTCATCTAAGTTCTCTCTGCCTCCAGACTCTACCATCTAATTTAATTGTCAGGTGTAGAGACACTTAATCTAGTACTGGGCATATTAACGCAGGCAGAATTGCTCATAGCTTTAGGCTTGTGTGTTTGGACAGGGAATCTTACAGTTTGAACGGACCCCGGGAAGGTGACACAGACCCTTTTCCGCTGCTTTCCATGTGCTTTTTAGGCCTATTTGAATGCTACACACTCATGCACACCAAAGGGAGAAAAATCCAGGCAGGGACAATCCGTTTGAAAAGTAAAAAATTAACTAGCTAACAATTCTTGTTACTGCAATCCCGATGAAATGACTCACATGCTGTTACCAAAGGAAGGGACTTCAGAGGCCAATTACTGAGAAGATGGTGAAAAGGTGTATGTATTTATTCAGCATATTTTTTCAGGTTATTTCGTTGTGTTTTTTCTCTGCCCAGTACAGTGATTGCAGTTAATTCGGGGTCTCCCGCGCTCTGGTATTTCACACAAGATGTACAATTTCAAGCAGGGGAGTTTGCATTAAACCATTACCAAACGGTGGCGTTTCGGGGGTGTCGTTCCTTCACCCGGGGGCGTGAAGGGCTGCAGGGCGCTGCGGGCGGCGGCGCCTCCCAGCGCGGAGCCCCGCGCCGCCCACAGCTCCCGTGAGCCTTCGCGCGGGGCGCGGCGGCCCCCTCAGACTACGACTCCCATGAGGCGCTGGGAAAGCGCCCGCCGGTCGCCGGGCGATGACGTATAGGCGCCTCGGGCGACGCTGGTGACGATGCCGTGGGGGTAAGATGGCGGCCTTGCGGGAGGGACGGTGAAGGTGAGAGGCGGGGTGCCGCCTGACGGGAGGGGAGGGGAGCTGCGGCGGCCGGTGCTGTTCGGGGCTGTGCCGGGGCTGTCGGCGGCGCGGCGGACGGGGTAGGCCGGGTGCTGATCTCCCCGCGGGCGGCGGCCGCGGCGGGCAGGCTCCTGCCTTCCCTCAGAGGTGCGCGGGGAAGGGGGGGGGGGCGCGCGCTTCCCGCTGTTGCCCGGCGCGTGAGGGGAGCGGGGGGGGGGCGGCACGCGCTTCCCGCCCTCGCGTGAGGGGACGAGGAAGGGGGGCGGCACGTGCTTCCCGCCCGTTGCGCGGCGCTTCGTGCCCGCCCTGTGAGGCCTGAGGAGACGGCGATGGTGGTGGTGGTGGGGGGGCTCTTTGAGCAGCCCCAGCGCCTTATTCCCTGGTCCCTCTGCTGCAGGGACAGGCTGGAGTCGGCGCCGCGGGAAGGAGCTGCAGGACGGGCTCCGGCTGGGGAGAGGGGGGCGGCAGGAGCGGATCGTTCACGCACAAGGCAGACTCGTGCTGGCCATGCCTGACCTGTGAAAACGCAACTCCCACCCTCAAAGTAAGCGCACAGCTGGGGGACGTGATCGCTGAGGTGAGCTGTGGGCCTGCCTATCGGGAGAGAGAAGGAAAGATGAGTTTTGTTTTGTTTTCTGGTGTTTGAATAATTTCTAATTGTAGAGAATGGGGCAAATTATTTGGGAAAGACAGAGTGCTTTCTTTAAAATACATGTTTGCTCAGTTCTTGGTAGACATCTGCACTCATTTCTTTTTTTAAATGAAGGAGGCTTAGTTAAATAGTTGAYGTTTGGTGAGTTACCTTTATTTACTGTTGTTTTTCCCCATAGCGCAATGTCCCTGTTGTTTACTCGTTCCAAGTCAATCGTTGCAGTGAAGAAGGATAAAAGACACATGGCTGAGGTAAATGCTTCTCCACTTAAACATTTTGTCACTGCAAAGAAGAAAATCAATGGTATCTTTGAACAGCTGGCTGCATACATCAATGAGAGCTCCTTGTTCCTGGAAGGTAAGCTATATTTTTGAACTACAGGTCTGTAAGAGTGCTTTGTCTTTTTCAATAATTCTCCACRCACACACACACCAAAAAAGATTCATTTAGTTAATGGTACCACTAGACTTGTTCTTATTTTTACTTACATGTGTGTGTAGCTTTATATACAAATATATACAAATATTTATATGAAGGAGAGAAAATCATTCTACTGAGTGAAACCCAGGCTTTATGTTTTAAAGTTGGCTTAAGTTTATGCCTGTCATGGAGCTGTGTATAAAGCTATGTTTTTGGTTTTTATATTGTTTTGGATTTTTTTAGTGGAAAATTCAAAGTCCTTTAGGTTTTGTGTTCTATAATCCTTTCAGCGTCACTGCTGGTGGCATGTAATACTTTTCAATAATTGCCTTTAACAGCTTAAGACCCAGATAACAGATTATTTGAGGATGCTGGAGTGTTTGAAATGTTAGCTCCCTTCTGTTTAAGGCAGTCTTAAGGGTGAGAATCCTTTCTAGGAATACAAAAGATTCCAGCTGATAAACACTGATGCAAATTGCCTCAGGGCATGATTGCATGTTTCAAGGCTGCCCATGAAGCCATTTTGTTACGTGTGTTAAATCATACAGAGATCTTTCACCAAATACTAGATGGATTACTTCTGGAATTCTGAGGCATGGTTTATTTTGATTTTTAGAAACACACAGGAATGTGGAGCTTGACCCTGTCACCACAGAAGAGCAGGTATTGGAAGTCAAAGGTTACCTCTCAAAAGTCAGTGGCATTAGTGAAGTGCTGGCAAGGCGACACATGAAAGTGGCTTTTTTTGGAAGGTGAGTCACATGTTCATTTTGCCTATGCTGCCCTACTCTGTAAAGCAACTGGCATCTTTAGGATCGTAGCCAATAAAAATATTTATAGAAACACAAGTGGTCCAGCTTCTGAAATGCAGTGTGTGGCAGAAGTCCCTGGTACTAGTCCTGTTGTAAATTGAAAATAAATATTGTAGAACACAACACTCTAATTTGGAGAATTTTTAAGAAAATGGAACGGTGTTTTTGCAGGTTGCCTATGGCACCTAATTTGTTAATGCTTCTGGAACTGGTTAGATTTGGAGAACTTCCTGTCTTTGATACCAAAATGAGTATACCTGAATCTCAGAAGTTCAGTTGTACCATTCTTTAATCTACCTTCAGGACAAGCAATGGAAAAAGCACTGTGATAAATGCCATGCTATGGGACAAAGTCCTTCCTTCCGGGATTGGACACACCACCAATTGTTTCCTGCGTGTAGAAGGAACAGATGGGCATGAAGCTTTCCTGCTTACTGAAGGCTCAGAGGAAAAGAAGAGTGTTAAGGTACTACAACTCTGTTAAGCATAAGATAAAGAGCTCTGTCCCAATTCTTAGAAGCTGCAGAAAAGGAAAGGAACAATAAAGTTAAATGACTATGAATAAATTTGGGTTCACAGTAAAGGATTTTAATTGTTAAAGAGAAGATCTGAAGAACAAGTTTTGATATAAGAAGGGAAGAGTAGAGCAGGCTATAGGATGCAACTTTTTCATTTTATGGAAAGGATTATGTGTTATAGTTGTCAGTGATAACAGGGAGCTGAAGATGACCCAGAAGGTTCTTCCAAGCTTTGACTGACTGACAGAAGTCACAGCCTTCTTGAGGATTCCTCAGTAGCCTTCCCTGACAGGAAAATTTCTCAAACTCTCACTGGGTGGTTGCCTTTTGAGTGGGAGACTCGTGCACGTTTCATTTGGAAATGATCTGAAGCAGAGTTTTGTTTTTTATTGTCTGTGAACAGCTCTAATGGGGAGATAATTTTATTAACAGGTCTTAGCACACAGGAAATGTTGTAAATTGTCCATCTCTTTCTTAAACAGACTGTAAACCAACTGGCTCATGCTCTTCATCAAGATGAACTTCTGGATGCTGGCAGTTTAGTCAGCGTTATGTGGCCCAATTCTAAATGTCCTCTCTTAAAGGATGACCTAGTGTTGATGGACAGGTGAGAGATATCTTTCTTTCCTCTCCTGTTTATCACAGAGTTAGTACAGTAACAAACGTAAGAAAATTGACCCTGTTCTAGTCTAGGATAGTGACAAAATCCTTCTCTGTAATTAACAGAYGGAGTTTCTCTTTACTGTTACTTCCTTTTAGGCTGCACTCTTTATCCCCTCAGAACACGGTGTAGCTCACACATGGGAAATGAATACCTGAAGAGCTGGAAYGTTTCTTTCTACTTGCTTGTGTTTAAATTATATTTCAGATGTCTTCACACCATAGTAATGTTGTCTTTCCTTTTATTGCTAGCCCTGGCATTGATGTAACCACAGAGCTGGACAGTTGGATTGACAAGTTCTGTCTAGATGCTGATGTATTTGTACTGGTGGCAAATTCTGAATCTACGTTGATGCAAACTGTACGTTCGAGTCCCCTTGTTAATGTTCAGTTAATTTGGCTACAAGTTTAAACATTTTGACATGTTAATCTAAGAGGTTTTGTTCCATCTTGCTTAGGAGAAACAATTCTTCCACAAGGTGAATGAACGTTTGTCTCGACCAAATATATTTATCTTAAATAACCGCTGGGATGCATCTGCTTCTGAACCAGAATACATGGAAGAGGTTTGTGGTGTGTTTAAATTCCTTCTCTTTGCATGAACATTGCAGAATCCATTTTGACTCTTCTCTTTGTGGGTAGAGTCACAAGGTGTTAGATGTGATCAATTCACAGTYTAACTACTGTAGTGTGTAGACTAATGGTCAGAACGGGACTCTTAACATTTCTGAGCTGGAAGCTAAGAGCTTCACAGGGGTCTCTTGAGGTTACATCACTTGGATAACCTCTGGAAGATTCTATAAAACAGCAWGGAAATTTTTCTTATTCTTTGACTGGTAGCTTAGACCAGCAGAGGGCATCTGATTGCCTGATCTAACTGTTAGGATGTGGAGTCCAAAGTGGATTTAACTGCATGCGGGGTTTATTCTTCAGGTGCGTCGGCAGCACATGGAGCGGTGTACCAGTTTCCTGGTAGATGAGCTGGGTGTGGTGGATCGAGCCCAGGCAGGGGATCGAATTTTCTTTGTGTCAGCAAAAGAAGTGCTGAATGCCAGGATTCAGAGGGCTCAAGGGATGCCAGAAGGAGGTGAGGAAAGCTAACAGAAATTTCCATCCCTTTTTTTTAAGGGAGGAAAATAGAGAATATCTTGTCCACCAAATGGATAAAACTGGAGGGGGTCAGAGTATTAGGAGAGCAGCCAAAAACAAACGAGGTAACTTAGCAGCAGCTCTACCGCATTGACTTCAAAGTAAAGCAGGAGTATTTCCTGGTGTCCAATATTTGATTGCTTTTGTGAAAATTAAGTGGTTGTTTTGTACTTTCCTTCTCTTAGGTGGAGCATTGGCAGATGGATTTCAAGTGAGAATGTTTGAGTTCCAGAACTTTGAGAGAAGATTTGAGGTGAGCGTTATGTGTACTACACTTTCTTTTAAGTTTTTTTTATTCCTGAATGGCTGGGGACTAGAGTAAACATGGAGTGAACCACATCTTGAAAATAAATGATACAGGAAAGAAATTGGGTTAGTATGCTTCTGACTGATGCTAACCTTGACTGCCTCTTGTATACAGGAATGTATCTCTCAGTCTGCAGTAAAAACAAAATTTGAGCAGCATACAGTGAGAGCAAAACAGATTGCCGAAGATGTTCGTCTTATCATGGATTCTGTGCACGTTGCCGCCCAGGAACAGCGGTGAGGAGATGCTGATGCTTGGTGCTTGCATGACTGAAGCTTGCATTCTGGGAGCAATCCAAGGGAATGTGAACATCTCTGAATGTAAAATGCAAAGCAGAATATAGAGTGTTTAGAAGTGGTAGGGACATGTACCTGTAGTTTTGCCGCTAGTAGACTGAGAGTATTAGAGGGGATCCTCCTTTTTGTTCTGTATGCTATGCATATGTAACACATTTCAGATGTTGCCGCTTTTGCTCTTGGGCTGGAAAATCTCGTCTCTGGAATTCCAAAAGTATTCATAGATCAGAGATGTGTTGATCTGGCTTTTTGATGAGCACTTCTTTTCATCAGAGTTTACTGTCTGGAAATGCGAGAGGAACGACAGGAACGTTTAGGTTTTATTGATAAACAGCTGGAGCTCCTTACTCAAGACTACAAGCGGAAGATAAAACAGATCACAGAAGAAGTGGAGAGACAGGTAAGGAAAAGTCGCTGCTTAAAAAAGAGAGAAGAGATTGTCTGAAACAGTCACCAACATGGTGGGAGAAACACTAAGTACCAACAAAGATTTGAAGTTTTAGAGATGTAGTGAAGGAATGTTTTCAGAAAAAAAATTTTTYTTTCTTTCTTTGAGGTAATAAAACAGATGAGTAGAATATTTGGGAGGAAATTTGAGATGCTCGTTTAAGATGCTTTGAATAAACAATGAGATCTTGATTCRTGTGTAAAGCATTATTGCTACTACACTTCAGTCTTAAATGCTTCCTAAAATGCTAAAACCTTTCAAATATTCTTCCTTTTTATTTTTGACTAAAATAATGCAAATATTGTTATTGTTAATAACAACATGCTGTCTTAACTGTATTATAAGTATACAGAAATGGCTTGTTTGTCTTTTGCAGACTTTATTTTAATCCCTTTTTTTTTTGTCTGCATTGTTATATAGAACATAGGTCTGTATATTTCTGAGCCATGACCGATACAACATTCTTGGTTTGCACGCCACCGATATTGCATTTTGCGGTTGACCCACAAAGGCCCAAGTGCCTCTGCAAAATCATAGTGCTTACTGATCGTTAGTGCTTATTAAATGTGTGGTTCCAGTGGTGGTTTTCCATCTCTCCTTGGAGCAGAATGTTTAGTAACTCTGTCCTGCGTGGCTGTTTCTCCAGGTATCAAATGCAATGGCTGAAGAAATTAGACGGCTTTCAGTGTTGGTAGATGAATACCAAGCAGATTTCCATCCATCTCAAGTAGTTCTTAAAGTTTACAAGAATGTAAGTGATGTTTGCTTTTGACAGGTTGCATAAGCCATCCAAGCAGGATTTTTCTGGTCTGAGTCAGTAATTATGCCAGCTCTTTGAGGTACTTAACATTCTGCCAATTAGGGTATGAACCAAGCTTTTCATATTTGTCTTGCATTGGGATAATTCTTGTAACAAGTGACTTCCAAAAAAGGAAGGAAATGGATTCTTTTTTAGATTAACCTCAGTGAAAAACTGATACATTATACATGTATTGCATTGTATAAATTCAACAGAAAATTTCCTAGAATATAGAGTTCATGTGAGATGTCTTGATTTGTTTTTTCTTCTCTTTCACTGAAGAAAGGAAAAATAGATAAAACTAATGTTAGAGCTGTGGGCAGTTGAATGTATGTTCCTGTTTTGAGAGGTTGGGTGGGGTTTTTTTGTTTTTTTTGTTTGTTTGTTTGTTTTTTTCCAACTGGCTAGAACCTGTGAGTTGTATCTTACCTATGTTTGTAACCAGTATGTTTGTAACCAGTATGTCCAGTAACCCTTTTTTGTTTCTGTCAGGAGCTGCATAAACACATTGAGGAAGGTCTGGGCCGTAACATGTCCGAGCGCTGCTCCAATGCTATCACAGCTTCCCTGCAGACAATGCAGCAAGAAATGATAGGTCAGTTCAGCAGACAGTGTTTCTCTTTCTCTTTCCTTTACTGTAATGCAAAACAACTAGGTGGATATTCCGTGTTTCTCTCTACTCTGCTGGCTGATGTGCAGCTGGCAACTGCTGAACTTCCATCTTTATTAGTAATGCTTTAGGTTAGAGGACTAGTTATTCATGCTTTTTCTACTCTGTGCCTGAACTTGTGCCCTGATTTGCTAATAAATGTAATCATTCAGCTTAATCCTTCATGAGGATGAGAGGAATTGTGCCTTTGGAAGATTCAGATTCACAGACCGGGATCTTAATGAAACATGSATGACTCATGACTAGATGCCTGTCTGCATGTTGCCTTTAACAGGAGTATGGAGCCTAAATGCCTTTTAGAACTGATCCTCAGATCTTGTTTTCCAAGATGTTGCTGAACTATAAATTTTGCCAGATACCTGAGTGTTTTGGGAGGGTCCATAGAAGAATTTCCTTCTGAGCTGATGTAGAGATATAAGCACTGAAGAATAATTTCTGTGAGATGTCTCTCGCTTTGCAACATGTTCGGCTTTAGGAACTTTAAGATACTAACAACAATTATTGTAAAGGATAGGTCGGTCAGTAACCACCCTGATTACAGAATGAAAGTCCAGTTAGTTCTAGTGAAACCAATAGCCCTTTTTGAATTGTGTTTATTTTCTATCTATGCAGATGGTTTAAAACCCCTTCTCCCAGTCTCTTTGCGGGGCCAGATAGATATGTTAATTCCCCGACAGTGCTTCACTCTCAGCTATGATCTGAACTGCGACAAGCTTTGTGCTGACTTCCAAGAGGACATAGAATTTCATTTCTCTCTTGGATGGACGATGCTGGTGAATAGGTTTTTGGGACCAAAGAATGGTCGTCGGGCCTTGATGGGCTATAATGACCAGGTAAGATACCTTATTGCATGGTCAATGGAAGGTCTAATACTCACTGATTCCAGTGGCTGGTGATGCTTTGTTGGTGGGAAGGGCTGTGTCTTGTATTCTGTTTTTTTCCTGTACTTTTTTTTTTTGTCTTGCTTTTCTAATTAGATTCAACGCCCTTTAACACCAGCAAATCCCAGTCTGCCTCCTTTGCCTCAGGGTTCTATGACCCAGGAAGAGCTCATGGTGTCTATGGTGACTGGACTGGCCTCATTAACTTCCCGAACTTCCATGGGGATCCTCGTGGTTGGTGGCGTGGTGGGTTGACAAYCTGAGAAGCATTTATATAAATAATGTTGGAGCACTGACTTGAAAAGTACCTACCTTGCTGATTTCTGTAGGTGTCTGTGATTCACAGAGAGCAAAATACTTTCTCTTTTGATCTTCCATTTGTGTATAAATATTGAGCTTATTTTACCTACTAGTTAGGGTTGGAGCCAGAGTTGTGAAGATAAAAGGAAAACCTTCAAAGCATGTTAAAAAAAACACATGAGGTTGTCTCTGATACTTCTGTGAGAATAAAAGAAAAACGAGTATTTTTCTTTTCCTATTGACAGAGGAGTCAGAACAGAGGTCAAAGCTGAAATTTCTGCCAGCAGCCTCTGATTGTGTGCATCTTCATTCCTGGAAGGGGAAGAGAGTGCTTAATTTTAGACACTATGCCTAAATTTTCTCAGAGAAGCTCAGAACTTCCTGCTTTTCTGTCTTCTGGAAAAAATAAATAAATGTTTTGAATCCTAAATCTCCCAAAAATAGAGAAGAGCAGTAGATGTAACTTAAGTTACTTGGTAATCCTAGTGTCTGTTCCAGGAAGAATACAACCTCTCCAGTGCCAGTTCCATATCTGCATAGTGTTCTAGCATCAGAGTATCTAGGGACGGATGATTTCTCAAAGAGGAGATGGCTGCCTAAAAATGCCTTTTACCTCAGAAACAGAGATTCTGTGAACAGGAGAATGTGCTTCTGCACTTGTAGGTGTAGTTTAAATGTCCTGGAAAAGTTAAGCCATAGAGCATCCCAAAGTTTAGGTTAGGCATTTTTATTTTGTAGACTAGACATCACTTGCAGGCTGTTTGACCAATGAAATCACTTGCAATCTATCTTTTGTAGGTTTCTGGCTCATTTTCACGTGCCTAAAATAAGTGCAGTGCTCTGTGCACCGTTGTAAAGAGTTAGCATTGTTCCTGAATGATGATCATGTCTTTTTCTTTCTTTGTTTCCTGTGCTGATTTTAGGTCTGGAAGGCTGTGGGTTGGAGACTGATTGCTCTTTCTTTTGGCCTTTATGGGCTCCTTTACGTATATGAACGTCTCACTTGGACCACAAAAGCAAAGGAGAGAGCTTTCAAACGTCAGTTTGTAGAGTATGCCGGTGAGAAGCTGCAGCTTATCGTCAGTTATACAGGTTCCAATTGCAGTCACCAAGTCCAACAGTAAGTTGCCTACATTCAGCTAAAATCTCTTCTAATTTCTGTTGGGTTTTTAAGATAATATTCCTTGCAAAAACAAGACAAGTTTGTATATTGAACTCCAGATTTAAAAATAYGTAATGATACATGTGTTTAAAAACAATATTATGTTTGGTGAATCACCTGATTTTTGGCGATCACCAATGTTTGGATGCTTTTTAGCATTAGCCTTGATTTGATATACTTGAATCTTTCAATCAAGTTGCTCTGTCTCCCAAAACATTCTCATGCAGAAATGGAAAGATGTTTTCATTGTGAGCTTTCCAGAGTCAGTATCATCACTGCACATCAAAAGGATTTATTTTGTGATTTTGGTGCTTGATATTACCTTTCATCATCTCCAACTATTCTTCTCCTCCCTGTTTTGTAGAGAACTTGCTGGAACATTTGCCCATTTGTGTCAGCAAGTGGATGTCACACGGGAGAATCTTGAGCAGGAAATTTCTGCCATGAATAAAAAAATTGAAATTTTGGATTCACTGCAGAGCAAAGCAAAATTGCTCAGGTTAGATTTTCTTATCACATATACACAAACATCTGCATATAATAGTTTTTCCTGTGATTTAGAGATTGCCTCAAGTTGTTCAGATTATGATGTGTCTTTGAGTGCAGTCCTTCTTCCACCATAGTTTCTGATGTGAAGACATCAAACCTCTTTCTCTGCCAGATAGCATTCCCTTACACTATTACATGAAAAATAATTTGTTGCCATCTWTTGCAATACCTCACTGAGATACTATAACAATATCCTGTAGTCTCTGTAATGGACAAAAAAGTCTCTTGGATGTTGGGGGAGAAAAGATATTCTTGAGGGATTGGTGAGCAGTGGACTCTTCTGTTCTTTTTTTCTTTTGCTAGAAGAAGGAAAGATGCTAAGCMCCTGCACTGTCAAGCCTCACTTACCTTCTGACTTGTAAAACATCTTTTCCTTCTCGCTTTTGATCTGTTCAGAATTACAGTTCCTCTCTACTTCCCCMAAAAGTCAAGTCCTCTACTCTTATAAGCTCTACTCTTATAAGCTGAAGGAAAGCATCAGTTTGGAATAGACCTCCGTGGTGCTCCTCCGTGCCTTGCTATTGACTAGTCTTAATCATGCTGCTTTTAGATTGGCTTGAAAAGAGCTATTTTATTCATCTAATGGAGACTACTTTTGTCTTTGCAGGAATAAGGCAGGCTGGCTGGACAGCGAACTCAACATGTTCACACATCAATACCTGCAGCAAAGCAGATAGTGTGGGAAGAAAAGAAAATCAAGTTTCCCTTCAATGCTCTCTTAACTACTGCAGAGAACATGGTGGGTGATGGAATCCCTAAAGGGACGAGCAAAAGCCAATTGCTACGTTTCCAGTCACTGTGTGAACAATAGGATTCTGCTTCCCTGTTTTGTGTCCCACCTCTAAACACTAGCTGTTTGTAACGTATTTTTCCTGCTTGGGAGGCTGRGCTACTTCAGAAGGAATGTCTGCCTCATACATTAACAGGGGGCTTTTTAAAGCAAAATGAAATTCAGTAACAGTCAATTTAAAAAAGCAAACAAACGTGTATCAGGTTAAGTCATTCTAACGCATCTTTCGGTATGGATTCATTTTACTACATGCAGATAGAACTTTTGCRTTCAAAGCCCCAAGTTCATGTATGTGTGATAAGCAGCTATTTGTCTAAACACAGATTTCTCATGGCACACAGGCATAAAGATGGTTTCACAGTACTTTTACAGCCCGTGATAGTGTATCTCCTAGGTTAACCTTCAGTTACTAYGAAACATGACAAAGAACAACTGGGCCTTATCTCTTCATAGAAAAGTTTATTGCTGTCAGCATGTTCAAACCTAGGAACAAAACCAGTTATCTCACAGAGTGAGAGAGATTAAGATTTTGCTTTAGTAAATTTACTGTCTTTGGGGTTGGTTTCTTCTTCAGAGCTCTTCAGTTCAGCAAAGCAGCCTGGCCCATTTCGCATCATAGACAAATAGTTTGCAAAGACAAAACTAGCTCCTGTGAAGGAGCTAGTATTGATTTTGATGTCTTGATAATTTGGCAGYTTGTTGAGGAAGAAAAACAGGACTCAAAAGGAAAGCCAGTTGACAGAATGTAAATAACTGCATTATGAGATAAGTTGATGAATGTGTTTTTTTGGAAATGCACAGCTGTGTTTCTGGAAGCAGGACTTCGGAATTCCATTACAACTACTTGGCCACAAGGACGGCATGTGGATTACAAGCTGTAAGAGATTTTGCTTCGTGTAGAGTTTCCATGGGATGGTACAGTCCATGCAGTAATATGATTTAATGTATTTTCCTTTTTGTTAAAACAAGAGTACAAGGATGAGCTGACAAGTGCAGCTCTYTTAGTGTTGGAGAGACCTGTCCTTGCTATTTCATGCCTGGACAAGATTGGGTGAAGGMAAYTTTTTTTTTTTTTTAATGCTCTCTATTGGCAAACAGATCAAATTGAACTTTGAGTTTTCTCTGATGCAATTCTTAATTTTGAGTCTAAGATTTAGGAATTGTAAGGACTTGAGGCTCTTCCTGTTGTAATTGACAGAGAAGAAATTCCCACTGATTTCAGTAGCACTAGGATCAGGTTCCTTTGTTGCAAAATTTATTTTCCACTTGGTAGATTAGTATTGTACCGCATGACCTTTCTGTCGTGTTCCCCCCCCCCCCCCCCCAGTGTTTCTAAGGAATCCAGAATCGGACCCTACAGTTCTGGGGTTAATACCAACCTAAATCTGTCCAGCATCAAACATATTAGAAAATATGGGTTGTCTGTGAGCAGGTCCCAGCTGTGAGTTTAGAACTACAGAAAGGTGTTTGTGGGTTTTTTTTTGTCATATTGACAATGAGACTTTTTACTTCAAAATGGTATCAACTGGCCTTAGGATTTCTCATTCATGCTTGGATGCAAGTATACTTGCCTGTGACAAATCCACTGCTTCGTATGAAGTTCCTGAAAGAAGCAGCTGCCTGATACTTGAGGAAGGAAAAAACAGTGAAGTGTCAGTAAATACTTGAAGCTATTTTAACCTTTGCAGTAAGATTTGAAGCATCTTGAGTCAGGAGCTGGTAGGTTGAGACTTTTGTTATGTCCCTGGAATATAGGAAGCAAACAACTGAGTACTAGAGTAGACAGAAGGAGTGGATTCCACAAAGAGATTAAGTGCTTCATAAATTGGTGTTAGGGGAACAAATTTTTCACTTCCAGTGGACAGCTTTGAATCCAACCCAAATTAAATAGCCATTTTCACCTGAGGGCTCTTCATTGGCTGTGATCAGTCTCCTCAGGCAGTCACCAGGGCTTKGGTGTATGGCTTGAATGTGAGATCTGCGAATGGGTAGGAAAGAAACTTGAGTCCTTGCCTCTGGAARTGTATTCTGTAGGTTTGTCATGAAKTATACCAGAATAAGTGGAATTACCCACTATTATTCTGCTGCGGGTATTATGGGAATAAATTCAGATCTTGAGTTTCCCAAGCTATCCCTTCAGCATCTGTAATAAGCTATGTACCATGCAGTTGAGTTAAAACATTAAGCACATCCCTGACACAACAGGCAATTTGCCGATTCCAGGTAGAGGAAGGTGATGATGTGCTACTCAGCAGCTCTAGACTACCTGAAGTGCTGACCAGACTTTTGAAGATGTGTGCTGCTGGCATCTCTAACAGGCCTTAAGGGGAAATCTGATAAGTGATGTGATCTTCAAAGCTGGTGTTTGTTCTGTAAAGGGAAAGAGATTGGCGGGTTCTTAGAATCTGGCGTCTTGCTGTTGCATGCGTTTCTGATACTGTTCAGATTTTGGTGAGGTAGGCTTTCTTGCTGTAACATTGAAACATAACCTACAGAATGGGGGAAAGAACCACTTGAATTTTTTAAGAAGTAAAACTGCTAGCATGGGCGGGGAAGTATTTGTTTAAGTATGTGYGTAACCCCTGTCACTAGAAGCCAAGTGATTGAGAATCAGAGTTTAACAGAATTGACTATGAGTTGGATTCCTCTCAAAGAAGATGGCTGTACTTCTTTAATTCAGATTGGTGGAGGAATGGACACTATCAGCAAGGAGGTTTTTATTTTCTGCTTTCTGTAAGGACTGATAAAATAATCCTTAGAGCAGGTAATTCCAAGAGCAAGCTCCCCCAAGCTCTTATTAAAGAAGGCCAGCTAAATGCACTTTATCTTATTGCTGCTACTTATTTTTCTTGTTATGTTGATGGAGCTCTTCAAAATACTCTTACCGGTGAGTTTTCTCTCTGCTGTATTTAAGGTGATAAATTTGCATGAATTGTTGCTGTATCAATGCTGTAAACATTGGAAACCAAAATAAAAATGAATTGGGAAAATGATTTCTCCTGCTCTGTTCTGCATGCCTTCATGTAAAGGCTTCAAGTGTAAGTATAATACACGATGCCCTGCTACTGTGTCGTGCTGAGTTGCTTGTTTGATAGTAGCGGTCTTAAAACTGCGGTGTCGTTGTGACAGGCTTAGCGAGGAGAGCAGCGATGCTGCGTTACCTGCTGGAAAGCTTGCGAGATTCCTCTTTAAGTTGGGGAGTTTTCCCTCGGAAGG